>NW_024104350.1:600000-820000 GCF_003945595.2 Pipra filicauda
CTTTAAGAATTTAATCCTGTCTGTTTAATTAAAGCAACAAAGAATGTACTTGCTTTTAACCTTCCTGCTCTAAAAGAGCTTCTCAGGGGTCTCTAAGGGGAGGAGAGGATTATAAGAGTATTTTAAATTCTACACATGAGTATTTTAGAATTGTGGCCATCAAAAAGAGGGCTAAGAACTACCAAAACCTTTCTAATGTGTTTTGTAAAAGGTCTAGACTTTACATTTCATGCTCACACATTTCTTTAAATAAAAATGTCTACACTTACAGACTCCTATAAATATGCTTTTACTATACAGCATGTGAACATAATCCAAAACTAAAAACAGACACAGAATGAGGACAATAGTTGACTAGTCATCAAAAAATAGTTAAGCCTATTTCTGAGAATGTGTAATAAATGTTAGACTGAAATAAAGCACACATTTGAGCAAGCAGACCATTAAACCTTCTTTGTCTTTATAGTCAATCACATCAAAAAGAACCTGGGGACATTTAAATCAATTCAGCTGCCATGCACAAGTGTATATTCTCAACTAGAAAAAAAATCCATTAGAAAAGTCTGTAGAAAAAACTTATGGAATGTTTCAAAGAAGTGCACCAAACACTGGTGGGGGCATACATTTGAGAAGTATTGAAAACAATTGAATGGTTTTTTTGTTTTTTCTGTTATTTTGGAAAGAACAAAACTGTTCTCACATTTTCCATTTCCTGTATTAAAGACAAAAGTTTTTTCTAAGCTAAGGTATGAAGGATCAACCACCAAAAATAGGGCTTTATAACAAGAAACAACAGCAGAAAAAGTTACTGGCAGTAGTCAATCCCAGTAATGTAATTCATTTAGACAGCATCATATAATAACATATATAAACACCACCTTACTAAAATGCCTCCAAGGAGACTGATATCTGAATAGTATATAACTAATTCTTCCTACAAACCAAAAGGAATAAAACTCTTCACTAAAATTGCCTTTTTCTTTCCCGCAGAAACCCTGTGTTTTATAACAAAGTAGCCTTAACCTTCCCCTGCACAGCACGGGTGCTTGCTGGGACAGCACAACAAGATGCAATCATCTGCAACTTCAAACTACTGCAACAGGTAGCCATGCTGGCCTGAGAGCTCCTCGTTTACAAACGGCCATCTCAGAGTCAGACAGGGAGGAGATGCATCAACAGACCTGTAGTGATAAGTTGCTTCACTGATCTATAAATGCAGCCTGAATGTGGCCTAATAGGAACATTCAATCTCTGACAACACAATAACAACATCCCTCTGGCAGACTCAATGTCAAATATACTGTGCAACAACAATCTCTTGCTAAGAGAGACAGGTGCTCTTCAAAAGAAAACTAAGGTCCTACCACTACTCCAACTAAAATAAGTTGATACTGTAATCAGAACTGGACTATTAAAAAAAATTATTGCTAAACTAAAAATTCCACTAAAATTTTGAATTTTTATTTTTTTATACACGGACATAGTATTTTCTTGTTTTATTAAATGTTTGTTAATTGAATTCTGAAGCAGCACTATCCTAAAAAAACATAGCTGTCTAGAGCTGCACAATTACAGTTTCCAAACAATTCATAAATACAGACATTCTTACAGGGAAGTAAAACTAAATACTAAAAACATTTAGTTCCAGTGGCCTGAAATAATATTCACATGTATTCAGAGGAAAAGTTTTCTAAATTACTCTATTTCCCAGATAGCTTAAGAACATTTACTGCAATTCAGACCTTGTGCATGAGCTGGGTATAAAGTCTTCCATTCAAATTCCTGATCTCAAAAGGAATTCAATGTTTCCTGTAATCAGTGAAGGCCAGTTTACAGGGTTCCTAGAAAGTTCTGTGAGATTAATTTGGTACAGCAAATAATGCCACAGAAGACTTTCTGAGTAACACTCGAGGACTTTTCACCGTGTTTGTTTTAGCTGTTAAGCACTATGCAGTGCACAAGCTCTGGGATTATTTCAGATTTGATCCTTGCTTTGATTCTCAGTTTGTTGGATTCAGGTAAAAACATTCATTTTGAGAAACAAAAAAATACATGGCAATTGCAGATTTTAAGTAATTTTAATGCACTATATATTAATAGTCTTTACCTGAATTAGCAGAAACACATCATCCTGAATAAACTTCCCTAACGAAGAGCTCTCTTACACCACACAATTTTTTTAATCAATACTTTTTCTGAGACTTTAAAACATTTTCTACCTAAAGTATATCAAGAAGACTCATTTTAGTGAATTACAAGATTTGTTTCTTGTATTTCAGTTACACTGTGAATTCGTTGTTAAAGAACAAAAGAGTTACAGGACTTAGTGTTAGTCATATATATCACAACTATTTGGGGTTTTTGTTTTTTATTAGAAACTTAACAGCCATTTCAACAGTCATTTTTGCTCAGGTTATTCATAGAGCTTAAATATTGACAGCAAGACAAAATGATCAACAGCAACAACCAATAGGAAAAAAATCAAATGACAGTCACATTGCTGGTAAACCAGCAGACAAACTTTAAACACATTAAAACAATATTTCTGCGAAAGCAGCAGAAATTATTCTGGTAACATTGAATTACTCCTCAAAGTTTTGGTATACAATCAAAATAAAACTGAAACAGAGAAATGCAATTTTGATAATTTGCAAGAAACATTTTCCTTACCTACTGTGCGTATACACACACACACACACACACACACATTTCAATGTTTTTCCTAAATACTGGGTACCTGTATACCGTGTGTCTCATCCTATTACACTTTTTATACCACTGGAACATTTTCAAAGCAGCTTTTATGTTTTAAGACTGAAAGTCAAGTAAAAGTGAATCGGTCTTCTAACGAAAAATGTTTCCCCTCAAATGCCACAACGGACACAGACTGCATGCTACAATTCCACTGGGCTGACTGAAAGGTTATTTTCTTCTGCCTAGCATTCAGCACTGGTTCAAGCAGACACACTCAAGTATTACAACAAAAATAATAATAACACTTAATATTTATTTCACACTCTTTGTAATAAAACAATGCTAATTTTAACCAAACAATTCTTTCCAAGCTCTGTTATACCTTCTCTAAATTTCACATCCTGTATTGGTACACATTCTGATTGCTAACTGTGCTGAGCAGCTAAATGACAAGATGAAAAGACAGCACAAGAATAAATGAGGAGTAAAAAATATAAGAGAATAGGAAGAATGACAAAAGAAGAACGCTAGGGGTGAGTGTGTTTAAACTTGTGTATGTATACACACATTGTAAGAAGAGTATTTATAGAGAACTATAAACAGAAAACATGGTGAGCAAATGACAACTTTTTTTCAATCTTTCAACTTGTTTCTCCTTTTTTTTTTCAAACAGATAAAGTTACTGAAAGTAAATAGAAAGGAATGAACAGTACCAAAGGTAACCAAAGGAGTCCAAAGAAAACAGAGAAAGTAAAGAGGAGTGAAAAATAAGCAGGAAAAAAAGACTGGGACAAAAGCTGTTAAGAAAATATAAGAAACTGCAGAGACAGAGCAGCAAAAATGTTAGTAATGAAAAAAAGCTACAACAGAAGAAATCCCCATCCAAAAAAACCCACCCGCCCTCCCAAATATGGAAGAAAAGCAAAAGTATGAGAACTCACGAGCTATCTGAGTAAAAGTCTCTCTCACCCACTGATTCTGTTACTCTGCTCTAATCCACCACATGTGGGGCCACACCAGAAACCAGCACAACTTTCTACACAACCTTCCCCAGTGGTTCCTACACCCCTTGAGCACAGTTCACACTCCTGGTCATGTAGTTCTTATCCACCACATGGTATCTTCAAATGTTCTTTAAATAAACCTAAGTGCAAGTACAGTCAGCTCCTACAAACTTAACTGTTTAGAAGGCAACTTTTTCAAGAAGCAATTCCCCGGCAGTTGTCAGCAACCTTTCCTTCACAATTCTCTTTCACTTTTTACTACAGAGTTACCTCTCTGTCCTAGATTTTGTACTTGGATGCAGCAGTTGCTTTGATTTGGAGGTGTCTCAGTATAGTAAAGTCACCCATCTTGTATTAGAAATAGGACTTCCTATCACAAAGAAAAGAAATGATAGAGGAAAATCGGACAGCACAGGCACATGCAAGTTTAGAAGCTACATTTAACAAGTTTGTGCTTGCTTGGAAAGGATAAACAAGATTAAAGCCAAGCTCAGTTTTCTAGATGTAGCAAATCAGTATCCTTACATTAATCACAGTTGTGATATGAGCTGGTACCAACTCTCTGACTTCTCTGTTTATTATTGCTCACTTTCTCAGCTCCCTCTTTTCACTCCATGCTTTTATTCCTACCTCTCTACTTTCTGAAAGGGTGCCTCACTTTTCCATTACACGCTTTTCTCTTTCTTGTTCTCTTTTTTTATCTTGAAAGATACTTTAACTGCTGTATACCATCATTTCTGCTAAAAACTAATACGGACACAGCTAAAAACCAAGAATCCTGGTGGAACAGAGGTTAGCACCATCCACACTGACTGGGAATGGCACTGACTGGTAAGCACTCACTGAAAACCCAGCTGCAACCAACTCTGAAACTAAACAGTACAATGAAGCACTTCCAGGAGGTCCCTCACCCTTCTTCTATTCTCTCATCTGTAACTGTATTGGAAAACCACCATTGCAATGGCCAAACTTCTACACAACTTAAAGAATTCCAACCTCAGTGACTAGTCAGTGGTTTAGTCCCACATGTGAGGTTATTGTTCTACCTCTTCCTTCCCATGCAGGTAAGTACCCGGCCGATGCAGCGCTGGGAAGCTGCACTGCATCCCCGGGATATGGATACTTATGGATATTAAAAGACAACAGTTATGCTCACCTTCAATTAAATTCACAGACCTTGTTCTACAATTACTGTTTGAAAAACAATGAGTATATCTTAGGTTTCCACACCAGGTTTTGCATTTCTAACATGGCAAGCCTACGTGCTGAAGTTCTCTCTCACAAACAGAGCACCAGGAGAACAACTCCCCCAACAGAAATAGAATTTTATCAGTACTAAGGAAGTACTAAGGAAGCTTTCTCCTATAATAAGAGATTAGGACTGGTGTAACAGCATAAGGCACTTCTAAACCTACTGTTCAGGTGTAACACAGGATCTACCTTGTACCGTTTAAAAATTACTTCAAAATGTATGTAGACTATGGTTTGTACTAGGGTTATTTATCCTATCAATGCATTTTGCTCACAAATTCCCAAGATGATACAATTTTTAACCTAAAAAAGTCTTATTCCTCTTAACATAAAATGATAGACCTCTTAACATAAAAATCAGACCTTCGTGATGCAGTCATCATCACTTTGTATAAGAAGAAAGGAATTAAATCAGACTGTTCAAATTACCGTGGTATTACTCTGCTCTCCATTGCTGGCAAACTCCTGGCAAGAATACTTTTGAACAGACTAATGCTCGCCCACTATAGCTACACATACATGCAAACAAACATTCACATACAGAAATACAAACAAAAATGGAATTACCTAGTGAAACAGTTTATGCTATCTCTGTTTAAATCACATCATTCCAAAGTACAACAACATAGAACATCTTTCCTAAGTTATGTTTTCCAGTTACAAAATGCAAGTAGTGAATAAAAGGATGCTTTTTGGTGGTTTTTAGCTAACCATAGAGCTGGTAAATCACTCCTATACAAGGCACTTTGAGGACATTTGTCATAGAGTTGCAATGTCCGTACTAAGGCAACACATCCCAGGAGTTGGCAGCCATGCTATCAGCAAGAATTTGGCTACAGAAACAGCAATGATTCATCATGCATTCTAGAAGCACTGTCAAAACAGCAAAGCAACACACTGCTATTTTAATCCTTCAGAAGTAACAAGAGTTTTAAAAAACAATCATAAATTTGTTGCAAAACCAAAACAAGTAAAAACCCCCATAGTTCTAATAATGCATTTGGAAGTGCATCTTTATTTATTTTTTATTCAAATTTTTCCCTCAGAGGACAGCTATTTAGTTAAAATATCAGCTAATTATTTACCTCTCTATATTGCAAGTTAAGAACAAGTCTCTCATAATAGCTTAATCAAAATTGCTGATTAAAAATAGTTCAAATTTAGTTGCATTCAGGTTTAAGAATCTTCTGTAGTAATTTTTAAAATAACCTTCTAGACACATCGACATTAACTGAAATCTGTACTGCAAATAGATGACTTTTAAACTCACACTCTGAATGAAGTCAACAAGCATAGTCTGAATATTTGTTTCAACATACACATCACATCTATCATTGTCCGAATATCCACCATGAAAACTGTTTCTCAGCTACCAGTATCCAAAAATAGTGGTGCAGGTCCTGTTAAAAGCTCTCAAGTGCTATATTTCTCTGATGAAAGCACTCTTCTCTTTCTTCCTCAGAATGGTCCAGTTAAACATAATTATAGGAAAATTTTGTCTTCTACACTAACAATCTGAAAAGATTGTTAAATTCTTGCCATTGTAACTACAGAGTGACTGTGAAACTTTATCTGTAACACCCTTTTTTACTATCACCTTGTCGAAGACGGTAAATAACATCGCGATAGAGCTTAGGGAGGCGTAATCGGAAAGCATTTCGGATCTGCTGCCCTTTGTCCCATTACCCAAACAGACATCGTGATTGCTTACCTTCTGGAAAATTACTTCATCCTGTTTTCTTTTCTTTTTGCTGCTTTTTCTGACCCTCTGGTTTGTCTGAATCCATTTTGTGACCTGGAGTTCAAAACCATGGTGCTTTTTTAGGAAGAAGACACAATCTGAGCGCAGCTATTCAGCATTGGTAAAAAGCTATAAGAGACTCAAGACAATTTTTTTAATTGCTTCACTGGATAGGGAAGAACACTTTTCCCATACAGAGTGGCATGGTCTTAGGCAATCTGTTTAGTTACTTGTGCACTGACCAAGTGCGAGGTGGTGTTCTTCATCTCAGAGCTTTCAGTTTAAGGTTTTTTGCACAAAGAACGTGTTTGATGCCAGGCCAGGTTGTCAAATGGAAAATTATCACTGCAGTGTGCAAAAATCCTGGGCAAAATCTCTGCGCTTTATCCCGTACACCGTCTAGTTCAAGTAAGAGATTTATTTCCAGCCACTCACTCGAACGTTGTTCCAGACTATCGACGTCAAATTTGGCTGGTGGGGTTCTTATTATTTCATAGAGCAATGACACTTGGGGTTTTTTGCCCCTACAAATATTTTTATACTTAATACGAAAGCAATTATTTTTTAAAGAAAAAGCGTGGCAGGCTGGGGGTGGTGAGTCAGGTGGAAAACTCTAGGAGCAGATCTGCAAGGGCAAGAAGCGAGGTGCAATGTAACAGCCGCGAAAGGTCCCCTCCTCACCTCGCCGCGCACTTCCCGGACGAGCTGACACTCCTTCCACGTCTCGACCTCCTCCAGCAGGGGCTACACGGGGGAGAAAGCGCAGGCTGAGGCGGGCTCGGGTCCCCGCTCCGCGGCCACGGAGAGCGCCGGCAGAGCCCGGTCCGCCGGCGCAGCCCGCTCCGCCCGCCGGCACAGCCCCCGCCCGGCCCCGGCGGCTCCCGGAGCCGCGCCCGCCCCGTGCCGAGCTGGGCCGAGCCGTGCGGGGCCATCCCGGGCCGGGCCGGGCCATCCCCGCTCCCGCCTCGGCAGCGGCACCGCGCAGCCCCGGTAGGAAATGAAACACCTCGGCGGGGTCCCGGAGCCCCGCGGGGAGGAGGAGCCTCACACACGTCAGGGCCGGGGCTCGGGGCGGCCCGGCCGCGGCACCGCTCGGCTGCGATCGGCCCGGCCCGGAGTTCCCGCAGTTCGGAGCCCGGCCCGGCCCGGGCGGTGCTGCCGCCGCCCCGCGCTCCCTCCGTGGGCCGGGCCGGCCCTTCCCAAGCTCGGCAGGCACGCTTGTCACGGGTTTGCAGCCTGATTATTAGAGATACCCACTCTCTTCGAGAACCTTACTATGAAAGCCGCTTTCCTATGAACCTTCCTATAAACAGCCGCTGTCACAGGTCTGTGGGACAGAGGAATGGCCTAACGGGGCTAGTTCAAGAGAGCAAGTATCACAACTGATCCAAGATTGGCCTCCGTACTTGCTTGCACCTCCCAAATCCAACTATTAAACTCCCTTGGAGGGTCTGAAATGCATCTTCAATCAAGATGCAAAGCAGCTTTTTAGTCATGTAGCACACAAAGCCCATTACCTAGGCCTCAGCTAAATGCTTTATTTACTCGAGAAGATGCTGTGAGGATGTGATTAAATTTGGGACTTCAATAGGTGTATCTGCAGCCTCTGAAGAGGATATTCTAACTCCACCATGATGGGAGAGACCCAAGCCATGTCAGCCATGCAAAATCTGAATACTATAAATCCTTACGTTACAATTTTATAAAGTACTTTGTGTTTATATTTAAAAAACAAAAGGCAATAAAAGATAGACTGTATCATACTTGGTACAGTTAAAATTATGCTAGTAAGGTATTTTCAGTATTTTAGGGTTTTTTTATACTCTTATACTATATATGGCAATTCCTTGAATTCATTCTGAAGCTTCCCTGAAGCTTCAGAAGAAAAATCTGTGCTCTTGTAGAAGAATAGGGTTCATTAAAGCATGCATTTGAGTAAACCCTCAAAAATACAGAATTAGATGGAATTTGCAAACAGATTTAAGTAAAGGTAAGTCCATACTAAGTCTTGAAAGTATCCTTTACCACTTGGAAAAAAAAAGAAAAAAATCTTTTCTACCCTTTTTGTTTTACTGCCACAACATCCTTCTTTCAAGATCAAAAGTTTTAGATCAAAGCCAAGATCAAACTCAACGCTTTAAATAGAAGCAACTTCACTAGGAACTATTAAACAAAGAAGAACTTTTTAACAGAGATATCACAGTAGAAAATCTTACTATAGTTTTTTATTTTGTACTCACAAGGTCTACTTGAAACTGAGTAACATATTTTTATTTTGTAAAGCCATGACAAATTTTTTACTATGATAGTTCTGAAAGTTCCTATAACTTGACTCTTGAACTGATTGCATTTGAATGAAGAAAGAAGAACAGAGTATAGTTCAAAGAGAATGAACAAAATTACGAACAAAAAATGATGTTAATTGCAAACACAAATGAATGCAACTACCTAAACAGTATTTCCTTGGATCAGTTAACAAATTAGATTGAATATTCCCACAGAAGTAGTTATGGGAAACACTGAACCATAGAAACAATGAAACATATTTATACTTTAAATCCTTTAAAGAATTACACTTTCTTTCCTGTCAAATGTTTGGAGAAAACCAGGGAAAAAAAATTACCAGAGACACTGATTGTCAGACCTGCAGACCCTGAAGCTGATTTGGGATGAAAATCCATAAACGTACAAATATACTGTGTGTTAAACCCCAGAGGCAGCTCCTGTTTTCTTGTTAATAGCTGCAGAGTAGTGAAGGAAACTCAAGGGGAATTGTTACTGACTTTTTCTATTGGTAATATACCCTGTGGAGCCAACAGCTGGGGTTCCCTGGAGCTGGCTGCTGTGCACATCCTACCTGGGACGCTCAGCTACTGAGATGACAGCCCGGCAGCACAAGGTGAGAGCCAACATGCCAGTGCAGACACCCGCAGAGGGAAGAGGGCAGGGACAGAAACAGGGTGGGCCTAACAAGCTGCAGTCACACCACGCTGCTTGTGCAGTCAACTGTTCACTTATTCATGCTTCAATAAGATTTAGCTCATAACCAGACTAGGAAATTTTGCTGGGATTGGAAGAGAGAGCATGGAAGAGAGAGAGTAGATGAAGAGGAAAAGAAGAAGGGAGAGAAGGAGGGTAAGGGAGGTAGGGGGGAGAAGATTTTTTAAGAACATTTGGTCTCCTACTGTATTCCTCTGTACTTCAAAAACTTACTTACACCAGATAAAAGAGTGATGGTACACCCAGTTTAAAGTGAGAATGACTGCATTACCCTCTATCAACTGTCCTGTTGGCTGTCCACATGACACTGACTGTCTTATTAAATCCCTTCACAATAGAAATTAAGAGATTAGTCGATCCTCTGTGTCCTTTTTCACTTGTGAAGACTTTGTTTCAGAGACTACTAATGGAGCTGTCCTGTATAACAGTTAAAACATGTCAAAGCACGCTAGGATCCTTCAGTCTTGCAACATCAGGATTAAACATAAATTTTGAAAAATGGGAGGAGAAAGAAGCACTTTCTACCAATTGGGTGAAGGTAGGCCTAATATCCTGGTAAATAACTTAGGCAATGGTTTACACCAGTTCCTCTTCAAGCCAGATCAGATCCCAAGCATAAAAGGAACTTTCAGAATTGTGCATAGCCTAGAAAACAATAGGAGATTTGTGCAACAGACAACTGTTTCATTTTACATTGAAACAGAAACCGTTTTTAAATTGTTCTGGCTGTGATGGCTAATGGAGATATTTCATAACTAAGTGAAAAATTATAATCATGCACTTTGCATATGTTGTCTATAACTTCAGTTCCTCTGTGCTGCTCTTATGCAAAGACAGTCAGTGTTGATAACCAAGAAGGTAGTTTTACCTAAGGTGAACATTGAATCAATACCATTTTAGGCTTTCCAACAGTCCTCAGATACTGGAAGGCAAAAAGAAAAAGATGAAAATGTGGAATAAAAATATTTACTGTAAATGAATTTCAGAAGAGCTCCTGCAAAGCAGAGGAAATTGATAACTAATGTAGTCATTTTCCAACCTCTCATTTCTAGAGATATTATGTTCCCCTCAATTACTGAAATTTACACCACATATACACCCTGACATTTATATATTCAGATCTACATGGACACCAGCAAGAGCACAGAAAAGTCGTTTTCTCCTAGACAATGTAGCTAACTTCACCAGTCTACAAATTGCAATTTTGTACCTTTTTACATCTTCCCATTTAACAGAAAACAAAAAATGGACTCCCTCCTAGTTTCATCCTACCACACTAGAATGATACAGCTTACTTTCTAAGGTTGATGCCATCATCTCTGCAATATCAGAAATGGATAATTTAAAGGCACTACGATAAAATGTAAGATATACAACTGTTTTCTTACCGCACAGATGATTTACTGGGAAAAAAAGAACACTAGTTGGAAAATTAGCTTACTTGGAGATTGAGAATATAATGTGCCCTCAGAACAGTCTGTATGACCTGAAAATTGTTTCAGCAGGCAAAACCTGGCTTCCAATCTTTTGTAAAAAGAAGTTCAGAAAATGGAAGTACAGAAAAGTATTTTATCCAGTAGCTCACTAGATGATCAAGTCTGGCTTGAAGCATTTGACTGAGAAAACAACTGTAAGGATTTTAAAACACTACTGTTACCAGAATTTGGCAGAGAAACTAAACAGGTAGTAGGCTACATCTGAAAATGACAAGACGGTTGGTGCATCCACATTGCAAGAAACAGTAAATCTGCAGCAAATAAAAATTACTGAAAAAGAAATCCAGCCCAGAATGTTCTCCTGTAAGAACAGTGAGTTCTCCAACTGATTTTGTGCAGTTTTCATGTGTACAGCTTTATTCACTGAAATGGAAAATCAAGTTTTTCTGACATTATTAATTTTCTAAGAAAGATGGTCATGTTCTAAATGTTCTAATTCCTCCAAGAGTCGCTGTGGTGATGTAAACACATTCTTTTCAGTCAGCATGCTGATCTGATATTTTTCAACACAACATCCCTACAGAGAAATTCTGTTCAAGTCAAACTTCCTCTTCCTTAAAATATGTCTACCTCCAAAAGACAAAACCCTATTGAAACAATAGAATCATAAAATCAGCTGGGTTGGAAAAGACCTCTGAGATCATCAAGTCCAACCCCAATCCAACCCTGCCGTGGTTCCCAGACCATGGCACTGGTGCCACGTGAAGGATGTACTCTCAGCACACTGCAACAGGACTTTCACATACTATGGCAGAAATGTTTTTCAAATTGGTAATCCAAATATATCCTTCATATCCATATTTGCAACTCTGCTTTGTGAAGAAAGTTATTACGTAGAGACGAATCAATGAATCCCCAGAACCACCTATTAGTTGCAAGATCAGATTCATAATCTAATAAAGAAAGCATCTCTAACAACAATACCACAGGATCTCTAAATAATATGCTTATTACTAAATAATTGTATGTAGCATATATATGATATATAGCATATGATATATGATTTATGTATCATAAGGGGTTATATTATCTATATTATGATAAAATATTATCTATACTATGAGAATATGTTTACAGTATGCTAAAATGGTCTCTTTGGTTTCTTCCTCTTCTAATTTCACTGGGTCCTCTCACTACTATACAGTTGCCTCTGGAGCAACTGGAAAAGTAGTTTGCTGGTTTACATTTAGACCTATCTGCTTGAGAACTACTGCCACGTGCTCTGAATTTCCAACACAGTCCAGAGTACAAGTTACAACATCTTTCTCTAAAAGTAGCAAGATATAACTCTTTTTAATACAATCACATATGGACATAAACCCTCAGATTTTAGGTTGGCCCTGCACTCCGTAATGAATCAGCAGGTCACACTTTTTGGGTTAGCACTACAGAGGGATGCATGGACATCAGGTGCATAGTATGTGTTTTTACATGTGTGAAATACATCTTCCCCACATATTCACTCCTTCCAGTCACAAACATGTCTTTCTAAAAGCCTAGAAAACAGGGAAATTTTCAAGGAAGTAAAATTTAGAGTGTTCTTTTAAAAACCCTAGACCACTGGGAATGGTAGGTGGCAACTTGTTTCTGTCACATAAAATTTCTACCTCAGCTTCAGGCCCAACTCTTTATCCTCCTGCACTAAAAAGATCTCAAATATTATTTCCTAGAGTAGCATTTGACTTTTCATTATTTCATAACCTTGTTCCGATGCAATAAAACTACTTGTAAGGAACCCCAAACTGGAGAGATTTCAGACATATCAAAGCCTACTCTTTCCTAATTAATACAGAAAAGCTGTTTTCTTGAAAGGTAGCATGAAAAATATTTTAAACCTTAATGGTTTGTTTCCATTGAGTAAAGAAAACAATGAGCAGGCTAAAAATTAATTGGTTGCTAACTTCTGTGCTTTTCTTCGGATGTTTTTACAAGCAATGAATTAAAATCAATGTTTATTGCTATGCAAGCCCAGCTGTGTCCTCATTAAGCAAGTCTACCTTCAACATTTCTGTAAAAAAGAGGGCCTGTCCTCCCTCCCTTTGCTATGTTTTCACCCCCTGCACATGTAGGTGGGAGAGTGGGAGCTTGGGAATGTGAACTCAATCCAGCATTGATCAGCCAGGCAGGAAACTGTTATTGTTCTTAGATACCAAACATAACTCCAGTACGCAGAAGCTCAGCCATTCTGCACATAACACAGCTTTTGTGTTCAGCAATGCAATTAATAAGGAAAAGGGAATGAAAATGACTGCCTGAGATTTATTAAACTTAAAAGAGATCCTAATGAACAAACACAAGGAATCCAGCCCACACTTACTGCAGAAATTGAACATTAGTTTCAAACGCACTTCAATGTCTCAACCAAGTTATTACTTGTGCAAATTTACTCTACTACTACAAGTACTTTACCTCTGAGCTGAACACACAGGATACTGAAAGGCAGTCAGAAGAAAAACAGAATCGCTTTTGTGAAAATCTGGCTTTTAACTGAAGAGGCAAGCCAATGTTTTAGCAGGTCATAAAACTAAATCCAGTAAAGTATCCTCCTCATCCTTAATGTAGACTCATGGTCCCAGCTGAGAATCTCAAAAGCTTTTTTTTTTCTTAATTATTCACTTCATAAATTGAGACTCCTAAATTAAGACTCCTAAAACTCTGTTTTAAGCTTAACTTTTGGAATTCAGAACAACAAAGGCACTAAAATGTTACAGCCAACACTTTCAACTCTAACTTTTAAAAGTTACATTCAACCTAGACACCAAGTTACTCAGTGCCCCCTGAGCATCTAACCTGAGGCAGCACGTTACCCCATTTTAGAATGTAATCACACAACACTTTGTAACAACACTATTCGGATCTCAAATGTCTGTGGTTTTCTCCTAAATCAGCAATCACGTGCAATGCAGAAGAAACTTAAATCAAACCTGCCAAAATGATAACAATACTTTAAATCACACCTGAACTTCAAGAGCTCTGTGACAAATTTGTGTCCTTACTAACACTTAATGATGTATCTTTTTATATAAGCCATTTTCATGAACTTTTGAACTATTCTACAAACAAAAATACACCACTGTTGTGTCTCATTTAGCAGTATCTTAACTGCAATTTACAGGAATGGCTAAATAAATTTCAAGGCCATTTTATGCCAATAACCGTCTTTAGATAAATACAGATCTATTTAAATAATAACAGACCTTACATCTTTTTTGACAGTTTGTTGCAAACAAAATTCTCTGTATCCTATGGTCTATCTAGAAAACTTTCCGGTGGATAGTCTATCTTTTTCAGAGTCAACAACATACAGACTGAGTTTGTCTGTCTTGTCTGATTCATCTAACATTTATGCATGCTACAGTACTCTATACATTGATTACAGTTTTATATTTTCCCAAAATCTTTATTCTAAGAAAATGGGATGCAATGTTGTCAGTAGAACTGATAATCTCAGAAAAAACACAGCACTAATAACTCACATTCAAAAACTTCTTTCTTATTGTGCTTGCTATCACTACAGAAGACATTAAACAAATGATATTGTTGATCTATGCTCATTTACATTTTTAACAACTTAAGAAAGATCTTTTAATCTTCCAGTCTGCAAACTTGTTAATACAAAAAAAAATACCAATTTTCTTGAGTGGAAGTGCCTATTCATCAAAGTGTGGTTTCCATGTATAAGAACAAGTATACATGTTAAGGTAGCAGTTATGCTTTCTTCAGATTATTTCTCAAACAGAATTGAACCATCAGTTGAATCAGTTATATTCTCTGTGCTGGTATTAAAAACACACACAAAAATCTCCATGTTCAGATAAAAAAATAATCAAGTGGTAAGCATCATTTAAGTATTTAATCAGCAGCCTGCTGTTCTTGGGACTAATACTTTATACTAATTTTGAAATTAATGTGAGATTCACTATTAAACGTTATTAAATACCAAAGAAAATGATACCTCTCATAGACTCTTCCCATTTTTTTCCCCAAATCACACACTTGAATGAGATTTACATACTTAGGAGGTCATTCCCACTGCCAATGCCTACAAATTTACTGTATCTCAACAAACAGCAAGCATTTCACTTCTTTACTGTCTCATGTTGCCAACCACCAATAAGTAGTTACTATGTACAACCCAAAAGAAAAACTTCAAGATAAGGCATGACTAGCAATGACAAGAAATATCAAGTGTTAACAACCCTAAGCCTTAAGTCATACTCTGATCCAATAAGAGTGATTTTTATGCAAGAAAAATTTTCTAGTACCCTCTATAAAACTGGAATGCACAACTGGAGTTTAGTAAGAGCATTCTTTTGAAAAATATTTGAATGCGGTAACTGACTATAACTGCTACCCTGTGAAGCATTCTCCTGTAGAGCCATCCCTTCATCCATATTTTTGTCTTAAAAAAGGGAATCAGGAAATCTATACAGCTTATAATTGGGGCAAAAGCCAGGACCCTTCTTAACAGCAAACTGCTTTATCAGAAATCATATTAAGTACCTGAGCTGCTGCTGTAATATCCTCCTAAAATTTATGAAACCACAGAAGTACTCGACTTGCATTGATTTAGAACTGTTCGCAAATTATATTCCAGCTTAAATTTTTAAACAGTTTTGCCATGAGTTTCCTCTCCAATCCATTTTTTCTTTGAGTAGGACAATCAGGGAATCACAGAATGGTTTGGGGGTTGAAAGGGATCTTAAGCATCATCTAGTTCCAACCCACCTGCCATGGGCAGGGCTACCTTCCACCAGACAGGCTGCTGAAATCCAAGAGCCAATCACATACAAACAAAACTCTTTATTTAAAATCATACCTGTTATAAATTCAGGTAATGATTTAAATAACATAATGTAATGAGAAAAGCAAGACTCCAGAAGGGACTGTGAACTGGTATTTTATATTTACCTTTGGTATTCCAGAAGTGTCAAGCCAGTTCTGGAAGATACTTTCAACAGTTAACCCGGATCTTGGGGGGGGGAAAAAAAAATTAGAAGACACACACAAAAATACCATTTTTTTTCCATATACATAAAATAACCCTTCAGAAGCTAAGCAAACTCCCTAATTCCAAGTATTTGTTGTACTGCAGTAGTACTACATTCTTGGGTTTTTAATGAATAATACCATAACGGGTCACATGAGCAAATCAGGCAGATCAGGTTTTCTGTGCTCAAAACTCAAATGATAAATTCAGTGCTTATGAGGAATGACAGAGAAAGTGTTAGGTGGTAAACCACATTTATGGAACACGTGAAGTATGAACAGGTCCTCTGCTTCTCACTGAGTGGCTTTTTGGTTTCTTTACAGGAAAAAAGTCTTAGGCAAGCACATTTATACTGAAACATTCAAAACCAGTAGTTTATTAAAGAAGCAGCCTAAATGTAAAGATAAAACACTAAATTAAATTAAATACAAACTTCCTCAAACTTTTAGGTTTTAAATGGCACTGATGGATATTAATTCTCAAAGTTACCAAGTATCTAATAAACTCTAGCTTTGTCTTTTCTGCACTTTCTTTACATCCCGATAACATTCATAGTGAAATCACAGAAGAGTCTGGAGCTCCAACAAAAGGAAATAGTCTCTCACGATCAAGCCCTGTGAGACTGAAATAACCACATGCTAAGTATTTGCAAATTCAGACATCATATTTCCCCTTTTACTTTTGTAGCCAACTTCTGTTGCATTTACTTCAGTTCAGGTTGGAGACTTCCCAACTTGCAGGGAACTCAAATAAAAAGAAATTTAAAACAATTTTTTTAAAAAATGGCACTGTCCGTGCTGTGTGCCAGTGCTGGAGAAAGGGAGTTGGAGAAGCCCTCAGTGAATGCAAATATTCTGAGGAGCAGAACAGATGTGTGTGGTCCCGTGCATGGCAAGGCTCGTTCTCACACTTGCAGCTACTTTCACATGTGGAATGCAGACTCATAGCAAGCAAAGCATTCATGGAAAGAACAACCATTTCAAAGCTCTGAATCAGGAAGGCAAAGCAACTCAATACAAATTTTTCTCTGATCACATGATTCAAATAATTGCAGCAGTCAAGCAGAAATGTTTCTACACAGCTAGGATTCTGAATTTTAAGGAAAACACCACTGTGCATGTTTGAATATATAAATAAATTTGTTACAAAAAACTTAACATGTATGTGATGCTTGTGTAGTGTTCCACATTCAAATAAATTATTAAACATCCAGGCTTGTTCCTTGATATTTATTCAAACTTATGAAATTTAGAGCATTTGACTGCTATATCCTTCAAAGTATAATTGCCTTCACCTTACCATCATGCTCTAAAAATTGGTGTCTAGTCTTAAGTTAGTTAGCTGAGTCCCTTCTACAGGGAATAGAGAAAAGGAAAAGTATTTCCAAACAGTTAATCAATGTACTTTCCTCAGAATAAGATGATGTTCTTGAGTTCTCTTTTCTGTCTGGTTACTAGAAAAAGTGCATACAGGACTAGCTTAAAACTGGGCACCAAAATTTTACACAGTTAAAGATGTAAATGTGGATTGTACCACTTATTCCGTCTCAAGTACTATAAGCAGAATAACAATTTTTTTAATTTGTTATTGCATGAATCAAAACAAATACAGCTCAGTGTTCTAATGCTGAAGCAGAACTAGGAGCTGGGGAAAATTCTCTTATCTGTGCATTTAGTTTGTCTTACCAAGGGATAAGAAAAACAGCCTCACAATACCAGGTAGTCCTTTTTCCTCCCTCCCCCAGAAGCTAAACTTACACTGTGCGATTTCCTCATGATAGAAAAACTCTGCAAAATAATCTATGTTACATTTGCTATGTAGAGCATTTATGTAATACACCCCCTCATTTCAAAAACTGGCGTTTATGACACTGAGGGGAATCACACTGTTCTGCCACTACACTAACCCAGGCAGTAAACCACGAGACAGCTACTCGGCCTTTCCTAAAACTATCCTTTTTCCCAAGGGCAAAGACAACAGTGCTGCTGTTTCTCTGCCTGCAGCACCCCCAGTTTCAGCCAAACACCTGCCATATGACCATATGCAATCTTCTTTGTTTCTACTTGGACACACCTTTTTTTATTCCAACTTCAGACATTCTTGTTGGCACCTATCAAAAGAAACAACTTGGTTCAGCAGTTTACAGGCATCCACTATTTTTTTTTAATATATTAGTAATAAGCAGATCTGCTCCGAACCTCTTAAGAGTCAGTACTGAAGAACTGTGAAGATGTTGGAAAGGTTTCCACTAACTTGCTTGGCTTCAAAACAACCCCCAAAAAATTATCATAAACTATTGCTATTTCAAAAAAAAACATGGTAGGAAAGGACAGATAGCCTGGTGTTTGTAGAGGCTGCAGTTCAGTGAGGGCACTTACCACCCACTTAGGTTGCAGTTAAGCATCTGTAAGGGCTTAAATGTGGTGTTTGTGTGAATTTCTGGATGGGATTCTGTTTAAGGTTCTGCACTGGACTGTGGGATCTGGGTTCCATTGTTCAGGTTCTTCATTGCTTCCTACTGCAGTTCCCTGCTGTAAAATGAGAATGGATTTACATCCATTATCTCCTCCCTTGTCTATTTGTTTAGACGATAAGCCAATCAGCCTAGGAATTATTTCCTGACATGCATATATACAGTTCATGGCCAGATTCAATGCTTCAGAGCAAGGTCTGTAAAACACTAACATTAATGATAACTTGAAAACGAGTATTTAAAGAGATGTCTATATATCAAGTTTTCATTGCACAAGGCCCCAGGGCACTCTACAAACTTCAGGATAAACCCACTTACTTCCTAAATCAAGAGGGAGAAACCATGAAAGTGTGAAATTTTTTTTTATATGTAAAGGAGGATAGAAAAGTCTGCCATATCCAACTGAAATGTATAGCTGAGTAGTTCGAAATTGATGCATTATTTCAGTACTTAATCGACAAATTATGAAGACATCCAAGGAATGTGGTTAGTGAGCCTGGGTTATTAACAGTACAAATAGTAGAGCTGTACCACAAGCCTTCCTTTGTCTATCACATATTATTAAAACCATAGCTTAGTAGTAGACTTGTTTATTTTATTGAATGAAATGAAATAAAAACTACGAGCACAAAACTCCAAAGACCAGAACTGACCTGCTCAAAAAAAATCTGCAGTCACAAAGTAGCTGCACAAGCAGCAAGTCTTTAGAGATTTAAAGATTTATCTGAGACTAGTGAAGTTCCCCCTCTGTTCCAGGGGTAAATACTGAGCCTTGGCCCAGCTCACGTGCTGGGCAGATGTGCAGAGGATGAAGGTGCAGCACAGACTGTGGGTGTGAGCCTTGGGGAGAACAGAGCCACCAGGAGCTTTATAAAACCTAGTGCACTGTATTATATAGACACACAGGAGGGGTTTGTTGGTGTCTGTTTTGGTTTGCTTGTTTTTTTCAATGTAGTGAAGTCTCAAATGATACACGAGCAAGTCAAATGCCTCAATTACAGGTGGGAAGGTACTGCAGCTGTTCTGCAGAAGGGCCAAGGTAATGTGAGACTCCAGCCAGTGCATGGAATATTTTAAAAATCTTTCTAAACAGAGAAGGGTAATGATGAATCTCTGTTTGTCCTTCTCACCAGTAGTCCTTCACACAGACAAATAATCTGCTTTAAAGGCAAGATAAGAAATTATAAAGGCCCAGAAGGCAGTGCTTAGCCTGTCTGGTGTGAGCATTCAGCTGCAGTCCAGAACCAGAAGGATCCTCCTCCCAGGATGGATTCCTGCAGCCAGCATGCCATGATAATTGAATCAGAGCAGGAAGGGAAGGAGCCCTATTAACCAGGCATAAAAATCTCCTCCTCTGAACACAGAAGGCAGCAAAAATCAGTGACTGCCCCTTAAAAAATTATGTCTGTATCTTGGAACTACTCATCACTGGGAATGTACTTTAAAATCTCCTTTAAATAAAAACTACAGGAATTAAGTACTGAAAGGTGAAAATCTTTTAGATGTAGCCTCTGTATCCAACAGTAGAGAGTGAGTTCATGTTACATCACTGCAGTGTAATAATTACAGAAAATTTCCACACTCTTGCATGACCATTTTCTGTCAATATTCATCCTGTTCTCATTACAAACATCTCCCATAAGCCAAGTTCTACTGCTAACTACACTAGTTTTCCTCTGTTGCCACAGCTGAGGGCAGGATTTGGATTGATTATCTACTACACATTTCTCTTTTCTTCTTTTTTTTTTTTTTTAAATGATTAAGACCAGCCTCCATTACAAACTTCGGTGTCTTAGAGTGCTTAATATTTGTCAAATTTGCAGCATTTAGTTTAAACTTTTAAAATTTGCTTGGTAGAATTGCACAAGTCTGGAAGGTTTTGTGTGCTACAAAGAATTTTGTTGCTCTAGTATGGAAATGCACTTCATTCCCACAACAAACTTTGTGTAAAAAAGAACTGATCAATAGATGATCTCTAAAAATATTTCATTTTCTCTTTCCTCCCTTTTCTTTTACCTCAGGTGAGTATTTCTGTACTAGGAACAGAATGCGTTTAAGAATGAAAAAACATCCTTGCAGCAGATAAGAAATAAAGGCCTTCTGTATATCCAGATATTCTATTAATCTTGCATTGCTGTTGAAATCTGCATCCAAGGTAATTTTGGTTCAGATATGCTACATATATGACTGTAAAATGAATTACCATAGATCTGAAATTTTGTTCATACATTCTGGAGTGTGATGCATCACAAATGGAGCCATACTTCTTTTGCATTAGTCTCACTGAAAGTTAAAATATACTAGCATGTGTATAGGCAGAAAAGTGGATGCTTATGCAAATAACATTTTGCACTGGGTTCGGACTTCAGAGAAACATAAGAAAAAAGGAAGGAAAATGAGTTTTTTTAAACAAATTAATGTATAATCATACCACTAAAAAATCCACTTTTGTATATATTCCATATAATATTCCTGCTTATATTTCAGCAGGAAATTATATTCAGTTAGATAAACAAAGTATTATCCTTCAGTACATCATTGGAAAATGTAACACCACCCTAACTAAATTCAGAGTGTCACAAAACACATTTTCTCAATGCTAATGAGCTTCTTTGTCCCTCAACCTTTAGGAACAGAAGTGTTTCACCAAAAACCTCAATATATTTGACTTCTATGAATTTTTTCTCTCCTTTTTTTTTCTCCAAACCACTCATCCAGAGTTATCACCACTTTTGGAATACTGGTCTTCAAAGTTACATTTTTCAAGTAAATACATTATTTTAAAAAAGTATAATACGTAAAGCTCCACTACAAAAGAATCTGTATTTGTAGCACAGGCTACAGGAGCACAGAACAAACCAACAGATAAGCAAGGATAGACTCCAAATGCTGCTAAAGACAATCTGAGTCATATCCAACCAGCCACAGTCACACACAGGAGGATTCTGGAGGACATGTCAGGCAATTAATGCTGGATTTCCATCCGTGTTTTCCATCTTTCCTCCCTGGATACACTGTATGACAGGGAGGAGATGGCACCAGACTACTTCTTGAGAAAAATGCATTTTCTCTGTTTTGCCAGATGCATAGCAGGCAGAGCAGAGGGTAATTTGGGTAGGCAGCTATGCCTGGAACTTCAGTTGCACAGTGAACACAGGACAGCACTTCTGATCTGACAGGCAAGTTAAAGGCACTGCTCAGGGAGAGCAGGCACAGCAATAAAACAGCAAGGCCCACAAGTTTTTGTGTCCATATGTATGGGAATTTTCAGAGGAACACACACTTGAAAAAAACAAACAGAACAATACTAAATGAAATCACTAAATGAAATCCCCACTATTTCTGGTTGGCACAGCTGATATTTAAATCTGATTTTTTTTTTTTTTTTTTTTTTTTTTTTTTTTTTTTTTTTTTCTTTTCTAGCCCAGTTCTTACTTTTTTTGTTTAGGGATGTCTTCCAACAGCATGCAAAGGAAATCCTGGAAAAGGAACAAAGCACCACAGTTAGTATGCTTATGAAGATGTAACCCTGTGTCTGCATTGCTAGTGAGCAACGTTTTCTTACAGACTGCAAATAAAAGAATGCTAAGAAATAAATTTATATATTGCTATGGTGATATATTGCTCAGTTATTTATACAACATACATTATGTTTGGCAGTTTTCCAACCCACTCATGCAAAAAGTGTTAACACTGAAAGAAAATGGACTTGAAAAGCCTGCTGACTGTTTTAACATAATCCCACATTCCCACTTTTATCTACAATATGCACACACACACACAAACTACATTTAAAACTGTTAAAGGCTGCAGATTCACATACTCAAAGGTTAGGAAACACCAAAATTAAGGGTCTTTACATGTTCTTCAATGTGCTTATGTTATCACACTGTCTTCAATTATATAACTACATAAGGCTTTTTCTTCCTTAATGCCCAGGCCTGACTAGAAGATCACACCTACTCCTCATTCCACAACAAAATCCACAACGTTGCTGATAACCACCTCAACTAATGAGTAAATTCTTCAAAGAAAAAACAACCAGAATTTCTTTCAGGTATTTACAAGGACATTTCAATGCCAATGGAAGAGCATTATTATCATCCTCACTTCTACCAGTATGATAACCCCCTATAGAAAGTTATGCCTGACATCACTCAAAGGTTTTCTGGCACCCTGTGCTCTACATGACATAATTTTAATGACAATCACTTTGGCAGAATACACTCCTTTGAATAATCTCATATAATAGGACTTATTAATGTGCATCATTCATTTATATGCTGTTTCATAAATCAATACATCCACTTTATTAATACTAATCTTTGTGGATACAAGTTTCAGAGGCTGTTAATGTTCCCCACTGCAGTGTATGAGTGCAGGCTGATTTCTGATTGTAAGTCATTGCTCTTCAAGGCCTTGAAGAATGTTTCCTAAAAGGCAATCTTTTATTTAGAGACCTTGTCACAGCAGCCAACAAAAGATGCTGTTTCTCTGAGTGTGGCATTGTTAGGGAACCAAAGTAACAGTGACTGCACACTTGTAGTAGAGTTAAGCCTTCCTCCTTTAGATCATAAGTGAGAGTCAGGTCCTGGAGCAGTGGCTGCAAAATTGGCTTATGACAAAAAGTAAATTGCATGGTGCTGGGCTCAGTGTTGCTGCAGCCAGAGTGGCATCACTGACTGTGCCAGGAGTCCTTCTGTCCCAGCTCCAGTGCACTGCTGACACCATGAGCAAGTGTAACATTCCCTTATTTCATACTCCCACTTGAAGTTCTGTACCATTATTCTGTATGTAAACAGAGAATTCCTCCACTTGTGGAAGTTTTGTTGGAGGTACTGAGTAAGGTTACATGTAAATAAAGAAAATGAAAAGCTCATGATTAGAGTTGTTTGAAAAGTGTGTGAAAAGTAAAACTGCAGTGGACGTCCCTCACACCATTTGCTGTGTCTGTACATATTAATGCAGCATGATTCCCTGACTGGATTGCATAGACTTCTTATAATCAATCAATAGTATACTTAAAGATAGCTCTAGTATTAGAAATGGGTTTATATTCTGTATATTATACTATGAAATTAAACATCTTTGTGATTAAAGTTGTCTTCATTTTTCCAAATATCTAATAAGAATAATGTAGTAACCATCATTCTACACACTGTCTTAAAATTAGGATTAATCTGTCTTATCTTAACTGCTCCTATTTTGATGCTCCAAAACAGAGCAGGAAAACAAATTACCGTTTACTCATACTAGCATGCCTTTTAGCATTTGCCTATTATCAAGTCTGCATGACACATCTCATTATAGGTCTGACTTTTCAATTGCTTATAATTTTGCCAAACTTTAACCATCTGGATTGCAATTTTATCCTCATGGTATTTTTTTCTTCCTCCTTAGACAAAATAGTTTAGCAGTGCCCAAGAGAAAACCCAGAGGGGAATGCAGGGGGTTTTAAGCTTTGATGCCACGTCCTAGGGACCCTACACTTTGAAGCAAAGACTTGGGGATGACCAGGGTAATCATAAATAAATTCTGGATCAGATTATAAATTATAGTTTGTTCTTTGTTGCAAGTAATTCAGTGAAGGCAGAAAGAAAATATGAATTAGAAGTCATGTGCCACCCCAGTGCTGCAATAGGTACAAACTGGCTTATACTGATATGATCAAATCATCTCACTGCTCCTGTTATTCTTCCCTGGTTAGAGAACCAGAGGCTAGAAAACAACTTTTCCCTCTATAAAGAAAAGATTATTCTGCAGTTTCTGTAACTCTATTGACATTTGGCCAAACTGAAAAAGCCTTAGAAAAATGAGTTCACACATGTTCACTGAGCATTTGCTGGCCTCTTATAATTAAATTCCCTAATGACTCTTGTCTGCTCTCAACTATAGCCCTGACTGAAGCCAGCAATTTTAATCACGACTACAACTTTGGGCTGCTGGGTAGATCAAACCTGGAGAAGACTGTGCATTTGAGATCAAGGAGAAATTTTCTTTGCACTGTTAATGGCTGTACACATGTTGATATCAAATAAAGAACATTCAATATTAAAAGAAAAATTATATCTTCATATGAAAACCTCAAATCTAGATATTTCCAATGCTCTACAACCAACAGATACTTTAGTTTAAATTCTCTGACTGAAATATAAACGAGGTGCATAAAAGCAATGGAGATTTCATGACTAAAAGTGACACATCTAAATGGACATTCACGTGGCAACAAATAAACTCAGATTGCACTTACACCCAATTTCTTGCAGAAATTATCCACTCAAAGCTAAACTACCCCAAACAAATATGCAGTTTGTAAATTACATAAGTAAATGGTAAATGTTAATTTATCCCCTCTGGGTGGAAAAATAAATAATGAGCACCATTTGTAGGTCCCTGTTTATTTGGAATTCCCTCCCCATTCATCTTCCTGGCTTTTATTTAACAAAATCAACAACATTTTTAAATCCTTCTGTTGGGGTTTTGGTGAGGAGCCCAGAATGCAGCTCCAAAGATGATAATTCCTACCAAGAGCAAGCTTGACTCCCCACCTATATGTTCAATTATCAGACAGCAATCCTTGGCCAGACAGCTGGAAAGTTTAAGCCCCAGGGATGGAGCCACTGACTGGCTTCAGTCAAAATTAGGATTTGTTGCCTGTTATAACAGACATAACTACATGAAAATTAAAGTCTGCAAACAATTCAATTCCCAAGATATTCCTATTTCAATATGAAGCAGAACAACAGCTTTAACTGTGTTAGGAGTATCAGTAACTCTCACTCCTTCCTTTTTAGTTACAGCAAAGAACACTCCACTCATTATTTTAAAAGTTCATTCAAAGCAATTACTAAGTGGATTCTCTCATAGAAAGAAAACTGGAAGATTTTTTTAAAAATCCTTCTCAAAGATTCCAGACTTGCTTTACTCACCTATTGCTAACTCAATTAAAATAAACTACTATTAAAATCTTACTGAGCATGCAAACAAAACCAAGGAAAAAGGTAAACTGATGAACGTTTCACATCTGAAGTAATTTCCTTGCACCTGCAGCTCCCATCTAGGAAAATTACTACAAACACAACTGAAAACAAGACTAGTATTCATAACACGGGCAATTTTTCACTGGTTTTACTTTTCTTTATGCCCAGAATTCCAAAGCTGGAAACTTTTACCATTATTTCAGACAAGGTGAAAATACAGCACTATGATATTTAAACTTACCATTTTCACCTCTATTTATTTTAAATCTTTTATTCATTTAAACACTGACAGCATGTTTGTTCAAGAAGAAACTTGAACAAGAAACTTTGTACTAACTTGATTTTATTGCTTCTGCATTTGCAATTCTTGCTGTGATTCGTTATCTACCTATACCAGACACTAATATAAACACAGTCTTTAAGACTAGTAGTATAATTTCTTGAGACATTTTGCAGCATTCAAACAATCTACTGACAACTCATCTCACACCAACCAGGAGCAACAAGTTAACTTCTTGTCATCAAAATATGAGCACCTTCCTTAACCACCAGATTAAAACCCTGGGCTGCTTTTGTTGTTAGCAGTTTCATGGTTTCTGCAATTTTCAAAATTTTTTCATCTGTGAAATAGTGAAGCATCATTTTTATGATTTTGGACACCATAACGTAGACAAAACTCCTACAGTCCCTGGCATTTTCCACACTATGCCACATGTGGTTCAGGGTGCCAGTAACAGGCACAGGAACAGCTGCATTAGTGTTCACCCCCCCAACACCCCAAATATTCCTCCACAGGGCAGAGTTGCTGTGTTGGAGCTGCTGTGCCCGACTCTTGGGTGACCTGACATATGAAAGAATTCCCAGGTCTGTGAGCTGCTTGTAAGATATATGGGCACACATCTCTCCCCACAAGAGTGAGATTCCAAACAGCAAGCATGCAAGCACAGGATCACGGTGGCTGGGAGACACAGCAAGTGTTGGACTCCAGTCCTGCAAAATCAGAGGCCTTTGCTCTGTGTTGCAAGGAGACATTTATCACCCCCCAGAACATCCTCAAAGAATTGAACCATAACTCCATAAAAGACAGACCAGCAAAGAAACTGGTTTCAGAAATTCACTCATTCCCCTTCCCCTTTCTCTTCCTTTGCCTCTCATCACACTGCTCTTCCAGCAATGCTAAATATTTGTTGTGTCGTAGGTTTTGTTCCAGGACTGTTTTTAACCATATGAGTTCAGAGTCCTGGTTCACAGACACCCCCATGAGTGGTTGTTTTCACAGCATTACTTGCAGTGCTGTGGAACCAGCTGGATTCATCACCAATGGCAGGATTCCTAGAACTTCGGGTTCACAGAGCTATGTAATTTCCTAAATCAAAACAAAACTAGAGCCAACAGTTACAGGACTTTTCCAGAAAGACCTAGAGGGAGGTAAATTTCTACCCATTTGGGTTTGCCCTCATAAGAAGGACACTGAAATGACAAGCATTAAATGAAGCAGCATGCAGAGAGGAAGAAAAGTCAGAAATATAATTTTTCCTCTTTCAGAAACAGAGGATAATCTGGTAAAAGACTGACTGATCAAAAGCAAAACCCATTAGCTAAAAGATTATGGGAGACAATTCCAGTATGGTAAAATGACCCTATCTTTGATGTCAGTATCTATGAACATTGACCTTTCAATGTAGCAAGTTAAAACAAATCACCCATTGTTTATATTATCAGATACTAACAAGGTGTCTGATTTATGTATAACTGTCAAAAAAATGTCCTGCCCTCAGTAATTTCACCCATATTGCCAAATGACAATTGCCTCTCTCTGTACGGCACAACCAGAAGTGAACGTTTAGATAGTCAATCCAAAAGTTTGAGTAGTCTTTTTTTTTTCCAAAGGTGAAGCACAAGCCCAGGCACAGTACCTGAGAAAGGACGAGCTGCCCGTGGAACTTACGGACAAATTTTCGCAAAGACAGAAGGAATGAGGCCTCTCCTGCTGTCCTTGCCAGAGATCTCAAAAGGAAATAACCCTGCAAGACATTAAGGCAGAAACAAACAGGAAATTATGAATTTGCTGATGTCCAGAAGACAGAAATCTTTATCATATTCATAAAGCAACTTCAATAAAAATCAACTGACAACACTCACCTTCAAATAGTGAACCTGCATGAAGATTTTTTCTGCTTTAAGACCATATTTGACAACAGATGCTCCAGACTCACTCAATTCTCCTGTGCTCTCCTTGTTGGGCCTAAAATAGAAACACACTAATTGAGTTTTGGATAAGTAAGTAAAGAAGTAACTCACCCATTACTCATTCTAATAGTTGAAAGCATCGTAAATGGCACAGTAACTGCAGACACCTGTGATCAGTTCAGTCTTCTTTACCCTGAATATATAATTTGATTTAGTCAAACAAATGAATTTCCTACTAAATTAAATCCATCACTAGGGTGGTGTACTCTTTTCACAGCCAGCACGACATCAAGTTCAACGTCATTCTCCAGTGCAGACAAGTTATGAACAAAGAGAAACAAACAAACAAACAAACGAGACATTTTAAGGGGAAGGGAAGAGGAAGGGGACAACAGTGAAGTCATTATGCTCAACTAGAGATTTCTCTTTATATACCTGATCAGTGACCTAATAGCTTACATGACTATACTTGCAAGAATAACCTCTTTCATCGCATGCAACACTAAGATCTGCTGGTGCTGCCTTTCAGAGTTGCTGCCTGTTGAAAAGACACTCACCTATTTCCTTCTGACCTCTTTTTTCACAGGCATCTTATGACACGCTACTACAACATAATACCAAATTCCATAATAATAAGAAACATCAGGCTGGTAATCAGTTGGTTGAGTGGCTTTCACCTAGTCTAAACAAGTATTCATTTGCTGGATCAAAAGCTAATGGGATCAGCTGACAAGTTTGGGGCAGATTTTTCCAGCTGTCGGGAGAAAGCACAGAAAATCATACGATTGTCCAACAGGGAACAAAAAAGTAATTAAGAATAAGCTTATGCTTGGGAAGAGTGGGTTGACTGATTTTTTTTTTCCTGACATGACTGGTAAGAAGTAACAAACAATTATCATTTACTTTTAATATCTGGTACAAAAACACAGGTTTGAACCAGCCCAAGCTTCAGCACAGGCTCAAAACCCAGCTCAGCTTCAGTCCTGTCCCTTCAGGGCAAGGACTGAAATTTTCTCCCTTACATACCAGTTTTGGAAAGCACAAGGATATACTTTCAGAAGGATAAAGAAAATAAAAAACCCCCAAGTAAACATGCAAAGAGAGAACCTACTCAAGTCCACACTACAACAATAGTAGATAGTATTTATTTGTGACCAAAACCAGTAGAAAGTCCTTAAATGCAAGAAATGAAGAGATGGTCAGAATCACAAGCTGGAATCATGTGCCTCTCCTCAAGTGTTTATTAGAGGTATATTTTTTCAAATGAGAAATTATTTCCCACTCTTTTATGTTAGCATTGAGAATACCACTACGCAAAAGGTAAGCAGGATTCTTCTTCAGAGACTTAAGTCTACTAACTGTGGAAGTCAATAGAAAGCTTAAGTTTCAATTTCAAAAGAAATCAATTCTTCCTGAGTTTCAATCTACAGGGGATTTTGACCCTTAGAAAAATTATTTTAAAAATTTACACAACATAACATTTTATTAAAAATAACAGCTACATAATTAACATAAAAGACAACAAATGTGATTCCATACTTTTGAAAATGGAAAACATACATGCAGATAAGCCTCATATCACAAGAACCAATATTAAAACAAAATTATATAAAACAAATCAAAACCCCAGCACCTGTCAAGCAGTAGTTGTGCTGGCAGCAGCTCTATGACAGCCAGGGATAAACCTTGCTTTTGTATTTACACTTGTCATCAAATTGCATACTTACAAATGTGTAAATTCATTTACTCTGCTTACACACAGGATAACACAATTCATCAATAAACACAAAGTAAACCAGACCAATGAAAGGCTACAGTTACAAAGTTGGTGATATGCTTTCAGATTACAGGAGGTCAAGGAGAAGAATTTCTATGCTGGTGAACAGTCTCTAGTGCCCAAAAGGCTTTCAGGTCCTACTGAGCAAGCACAAAAAGAAGGGAAGACCTTAAACGAATGAAATGGCAACAGTCTTTTAAAAACATTTAAAAGTTGATTACATAGAAGATGGGTATCAATTTGTTCTTCCACTTGGTGAAAGAAAAGAAGAAATCTACATAGTTTGAAATAAACAATATTTCAGCTGTGCTTTAGGAAGCAATTTTTAACTGTTAACACTAAGTTTAGCTGTCTTATTGAGACACTGAGACAGCTTGGCCCTCTTATGAAAACTTTTTTGTTGGAGCTTTCTAAGAACATGTCAGTAAAAACCCACTTGGGATGGTCTGTGTGTATGGCCTGTATTCCAGAGCAGGAAAATGGGCTCCGTAATCTCTTGAAATTTGTCCATATTTCTGGTCACTGTTGGCCTAACTTGAACTGGGATTAGTAAGGTGTTTTTCTTGGTGGAAGGCTGTGGGGAGACGAGCAGTGGAGACTCAGCAGTTCCAGAGTCAGGCAGACACTCCAGATCAAAGGCTGTGGCAACTTTCCAAGCCACCAGTCACAGCTGCCCAGATTATTAATCACTGAGAAAGCAAGAATGTCTTTAGCTACCCGAAAAGCAGCCTTGAGCTTAGCACCTGCTACCTAAAGACCAGAATCTATTTTCAATATCATTATTAGTAATTTCTAAAGAGAAAGTAGATTTATATAGTTCACTATGCTTTTTCCTTGTGTTTTAAAGCTTCACTCAGCTTGGCAGTTAGATACCATGCTAATGTATGTGTTTGTCTCCAGCCACAGAAAATGAATCTGTTACAGCTTCCAACAGAGAACTTTGTTCAGGAAATGGCTTTTTTCCCCCTGAATAGTGGCTCTTGTAAACTGCTTAGAGAGATTTCATATCAAACTAAATCCCATGGTTTCTGAGAGCTTTCTAAAACAAAGGGAGAAGCAATTGCATTACAGTCAAGATGAACAACCTAGTCAATTTAATTTGCATTTTATTTTTTCATTAAAAGGAAATAAGGAAACGCGGTGGATTTAATCAGATTGTTTGGATGTATACCTTTTGAAGGGAGACAATGTGGAAAACAGGAGAGAGAGCACATGCAAGACAATGCTGTCATGCTGTTACCTCAAAACTTGCAGCTCTTCCTCAGAGTTCTGCACCTCATCCCTGAGGCGGCGCCAGCGAAGCAAAGCTTTCAGCTCCTGCTGCCCTTTTACCTCTTCAAGGGAGAGCTGCTTGGGACACAAACACGCACAGAGCACTGAGTGCTGCTTCCCAACACACAATAACAACCTTCAGAACAAGAAACTTGTTTTGTTTCTCTTTAATATTTAGAAGATGTATGAAACATACCAATATCAATTATTAAAAAAAAGGAAAAAAAAAAAAAGAGCCAAAAAATAACAGTTGCTGCTATGAGAGTTAACAGCACCACGAAGTAAAACAAAACCCTCACTGTGCACATCAAATCAACAGACTGTTAAATGGTTCTGACTGAGGAGAGAGATGAGCATGTTGATTTCCCTTTAGTGACTGGCAATGAATGAACTGAATATAGGTTGCCAGTATATATGCCAGTATAGGTACCTGGCATAGAGGATTTTATGGCATCTTTACCCAGCTTTAAAGCTCAGAGCTGCATTGTGTCCTGACTTCATTCCTCTTTCCTACTATCCCTGCTACACTTGTGAAAGCTCCCTGTGGTATTTTCCCCCATTTATGTAATATTAACAGAGATTCGTACTTATGAAATAAATGCCAGGTTGTCAGCTGACAAATAAATACTAATTCATCTTTCTCTATTATAAGAATAGTTGTGAGACGAGAGAAAGCAAAAGCAGCTAATACTACCCTGAATTACATTCAGTCACAACTGAAATTACCGTCATGCACTATAGAACATACTCATAATCCTAAAATTGTATGAGTGAATAGCTTCAAAACTACTCAATAATGTTTAAAAGGTATCCCTTATACATTAACAAGGGAACTCATCACACTGTTTTGTTGCTTACTCCTTTCCATTCAGCTACAAGGAAGGTGTCTACTACAATCAAAATGCTTTCAGGTGACTCACAAAAGTAAAGAATTAATGTGAACAGCTCACAGCAGTGTAGTGATGCTCAATGCAAGGGCACAAACGAGTTTTGGAACCAAAATGGAAAAGCCACATGTTTGGACAGCCTATCTTTCTTGTTTCAGGAATATGGTAAGTGTCAAGGAATTCTGTTTTGTTTGGTGCTGTAAGTTGCCTGATACTTAATAACATGGAGGTTTGGAAGAGTGCATTGTGCTAGATCCCAGTTCAGCCTGCTCCTCCTCAGGTGGAAGCCTGCAGAGCTCAGGGGCAGAACCTGGCACAGCCACAGGAAGAAATGACTGACACACGAAATGCTTGAAGAAGCAGAGGTACTACAAAAGTAAGAATTGCACCAGAAAAACACTTCACAAGCTGACAGGCAACTTAAGAGCTTTTCACCTTAAGGCAGGCAACGATTTCTAAGCCTCTGACATGAGAGTAACTCTTGTTGGGCATGTAAGAGAAAAAAAAGTGAAGTTCCCTATTTTAAATCATCTTCCATTCTGCTTTGAGGTACACTTCTTGGCCATCCCTTGGACAAAACAGAACATTTTCATTATGTACCTGGAATATTACAATATGCAGTAAGACTCTGTTGATTGTTCCAGCTTCAGGTACACCATATAAGTGGAAAGAATGCAGAGCCATTGTTTGATAGCTGAATTTTAATAACTGAGTAGTACATCTGTGGAAAGGTAATAACTGACAAACAGACATTTCCATTCTCGTTTGCACTGACCTCTACCACCGTGAAGATTTGTGTTCAATGTGGATCACATTTTTTTAAATCAAGTTAGCATGCATATTCTAATATTATTTTAAAATACTTTTCTTCACAACAGAGGAGGTTTAATTTATCTCTAATGCATGCCACGTATATAATTTTGATTTCCACGTTAATTCAATTTTGAAACAATGTACCATCACCTTACCTGTTGTGCCCTAGCCCAAAATACATCTTCTAAAAAAGTGGCAAAGCCTTCACTGATCCACTCTTCAGTCCAGTCCCGAGCACCAATGGCCAGCCCAAACCAAGCATGACCGATCTCATGGCACAGACGAGTTCCACAGAGATGGCTCCCTCCTGGCAGGACACTCTGGGACAGGAAGATGATGTGTGGGCTGCACAAAACCAGTGACAGAATACATTACTGACCTGTTACAACATGCATTGCATGGCCACCAAAATAAGGGAACCAAAGCATGGCCTGGATTGAAGGGATTTTAAAGATCATCAAGTCACAACCCCCTCTGTGGACAGGGACACCTTTCACCACATCAGGTTGCTCAGAGCCCCATCCAACCTGGCCTTGAACAGACCAAGTGATGGGGCACCCACAGCTTCTCTAGGAAACTGTTCCAGTGCCTCACCATCGTCACAGGGAAGCATTTTTTTCTTATTATCTAATCTAAATCCATTCTCTTTCAGTTTGAAAGCGTTCCCCCACGTCCTGTCACTACATGCTCTTGTAACAAGTCCCTCTTCAGCTTTCCTGTAGGCTCCCTTCAGGTAGGCTCTATTAGCCTCTAAGCTTCTTAGTAGTATATGCATGCTAGGTCATGACTCACAGTTTATAGCTCAAGCGTTTTTAGGAATTAACTTGTACTTTCTTGTTGGTTGGCACAGAATCAAACTAAAATTCCAAGCAGTTGCATTGCATTCAACCGTCAAACAGCTACTACCTGTAAGAAGTAACTGAAACCAAAGTTACTTTCAAACTACAAGACTGATTTATTTCATTAGAAACATTCATCACAGAGAGATGAGCAGGTGTGAATACAGGCAACAAGAATTCACCAGTTAAATGATCAAAGATGGAAATAAATAAAGCAGAAACATTTATTAAAAAAACAAATCACTATCACTATGTTACTGAAAGTAACAAGAGTAATGTAGAGTAAAACACATGTGCTTGTTAAAGCCTATAACAAGCTAAGAAGATACCATCTCATGGTAACAGCTGATCGTGTCTGCAAATGCAGAGGAAGAAGAACATGTTTTACCACAACCACTAAAGTGAGAAGATGTGAGTATCTGCTTTTCACAACACCGGGGGAACAATCCAATCTGTATCTACTCTGCTTTGGACTCAAATACTGTAAAAAGACATTGGGGGGAAAACTGTTATAAATTATCACTCTGCTATTGAAAACAGACTGAATTGCAAGTTACTGCAGTTCCATGTTCTACTGCAAGGCAGATTCTGCTATGCTTACAGACATCAGAGACCTTAACTTCTCAAAAGCTATAAAATTTCTAAAACTAACTATATCTAGGAAATAAAAGTAGCACAATCAAGCCCTCTGACTAATGTGTAAGGTTATTAGTGCACTATGTCACAGATAGAGTAGCAAGGGCACAAACCAAGAGGACCACCTGCAGAGTACTCCTGCACTAACCCACAGTGTCCATCATCTGCACTTCAACTCTTTTCTCACTTCCAGTTAGTTAGAAAGGAAATAAAGCACAGTGGTGATACCTTCAAGACCACATGTCTTTAAAACTTGTTTTTAAAGCATGGGAGGGGAGTGTGTGGCCTTAAGGCATTTCCAAGAGTCAAATATTATTCATCAGCATTCCAAAAAGCTTCCCCACCCACCCTACCCTTCCGTTGGAAATGTTCAAACACCCACATTTTTCCTGCAACCAGTTGAATGTCTGGAACTGAGAGCATAAAAGATGATATGCACTCATACTCAACAACCATCTCCTTATTAAAAAATCATAGTTACCCAGCCAAACAAGTTAATACGTTTCAATCAGATGGTATTGTAGGAAACAATGTTAAGAAATTAAAGAACTAAATTGAGGAACCAAGTAACACAGAATGAAGTAAGAAAAAACAGCAGCTATCCAAATCTTTACCAAAACCAATTCTGATTAAGAGAAGGAAGGGAGGGAGAGAGAGATGGGGGGAAGGTGCAAACACAGAAGCTGCAGAACACAATTGATCTTTTATTATAAAACCCGTGATGAGAAGAATAACCACAACTTTGAGGACATTACTTCAGTCAGTTTTAAGTAAATGATCCCTCCCCTCACTGTGGCATGTGTACCTGCTGCAAAGAAAAACTGCAGAAATAGGCCAAGTAAATAACATTACAGACAAACTGCTGACAACATTTCCATTAAGGACGACAAAAGCAACTTCACACCTTATAAACAGGGTCACTGAACAGTTGTACATTTTAAGTCTACAGCAGGTAAATATATAATAAAAGTAAAGACTGTATTTCCTGCTTTTTCCAATCACTTAAAAAACAGAAATGCTACAATTCTGAACAATATTCTCCTTTATAGAAGGATTACAAATCATTTCAGTGAGAAAAATGTATAGGAGTTAAATTTTGGCCAAAGACTATGAGTACAGCTTCCTAAAAGGCCAAAAATTAGATTATGTGCTGCAACAGAGTTTAATTTTAAAATCTGAGTACAGCCAGCAACCTCCTTTCCGGAGAACACCTTAAATGATTCCTTTTATTTTGTTTGCCCTTAAAAACCAGTTCTATCTCCAATTCAGAGCAGTGCAAAGTTCCCATTTGTCTTAAGACCAGTTTTATCAGACTGAACTGTCTCTGGAACGTGTCCAGCACCTATTAGTTTGGGGAAAAGTTTCACTCTGTGTATTTCTTTAAAACACAGATTCTCTATTTTCAATGCACGTTTGAACTTCAGAAACTCTGCTCTGCCTCTACTGATACCAACCAAATCTACATTTCTAACATCATCTAGGATGTGCAGTGTTCACAGAATCACAGAATGGCTTGGAGTGGCCTAAAGATCACATAGTTCCAACTCCTCTGCCAGGGGCAGGAACACCTTTGACTAGACCAGGTTGCTCAGTGCCCCAGCCAATGTGGCTTAAACACTCATAGGGATCTACAACTTCTCTGGGAAACCTATTCCAGTGCCTCACCACCCTCACAGGAAGGAGTTTTCACCCAATATCCAATGTAAACCTACTCTCTCTCAGTTTGAAGCCATTTCCCCTTGACCCGTCCTTACATGCCCATGTAGAAAATCCCCCTAGATCCTTCCTGTGGGCTCCTTTAAGGTACTGGAAGGCACCAATTAGGTCACCCTGAAAGCTTCTCCTTTCCAGGCTGAACAATCCCAATTCTCTCAGCCTTTCCTCACGGGGGAAGTGCTTTATCCCTCTAACCATCCTGGTGACCCTCCTCTGGACTCATTTGAACAGGTCAATGTGTTTGGGGAATGTTATGAATGTTACTAATTGCACAACACAACAATGTTGTGCCTAAAAAAATAATTCAAGAAGGTGTCTAAGTGAAAAATAAGATAATTGGAATGGTAATTAAATTGCAAGACTTTTTTTTTTTTATTGCAACTTTCTTGTTTTTTAACCAGAAGATAAATTTGGCCTTCCTACCATCTGTTTGATTTACTAGGAACAAATTATAAGGCTTGATATCCATTTCTTTGATTTTAATTGCAAAGGAAAGAAATCCATTCATCCATAAAGAATGGACAAGGGTTCACCTCAGAAATTACATCAAGACCTGACGAGGTCTTTGCATCTTATAAATGCTTCTAGGAAGTTTCTAAAGCAGGCCAGAATAGGCTGGCTGGATGTGGTAAGAAAGATGCAAAGCCTCTCCTAGTTAACAAAAAAAACAACCACCCCACCAGTCCTTGCCAGGAAGCTGGACAAGTTCCCAACAGCTCTTACAGAAAAGGAAGTTAATGACTTGTTTTCAACAAGTATACACTTGGTTACACTTCCACAGCAAAAGAGAATTATTCTGATGAGAATCACACACTCATAACTTAGATGTCTGCATTGCTGGGTTGGAAGAAGGAACAAGTTCCCTCCCCCACTTAAAATGCAGTTAAGGGAAATCTTGACACTGTAACTATGACATGAATACATATAAAGGAAAAACTGAGCCCTGAAGGAAAGAAATTGTTGGTGTGAAAGGCTAAAGAGTCCTGATGTTCCAATCATTCAAATCCACCCATGCAAATATTCTCAAGATATATAAGATATTTTTAATAGACCTTATTAAACCACTGACCTCAACCCACTGATTCAGCCTGTCCAGACCCCTGTGCAGAGCCTTCCTACCATCCACAGATCAACACTCCCACTCAACTTGGTGTTGTCTGCATATGAACAATCTGGTAGTAATGCAACTAATTCCTTCAAACAATTATGCCCTATACTCTCTCTTATACTCAGAGCACACACTTTGACAGGGGTAAGACAAGCACCTTTAATTGGGTTTTTACAAAAAATCACAACACAGCTTCTGTGAGGCTGATATCCTGCTGCACTCATATCCAATAAATTCTGCCTGTTCAAAATACTCTGACGTGGGAAGCAAATCAAGAAGGAAACAGAGAATGTTGTATTTTCCGTGCAGACTTGGGTCTCATGTCTGAGATTCAAGCATTGCCAGTAAACTAACCCAATCTGTAACAAAGTCATGAGGAACTAGAGGAGACAAGAACAACCAGCAGTCAAGAAACAACTGTGGAGGTGAGGAGTTATTCACCAGCTGACCCCTGATGCTCCCAGGACATCTAACAGGTCTAGCTCACTGCTTTTCATCTTACACATTCTGTATCACTATGAAGAATTTGCAGGGCATGAACCTTTCCTGTAACTCTCCAGATATTGTTTCCTAATGTCTTATGTAAGCACAGCAGTATCTATTCATTCAGAAACTTCCACAATCCCAGGATTTGTGACAGGCAGCAAATTGCCTGGTACTGTAAAGAGAAAGAAGCAAACACAGGAAATCATGCGGTGGGGGAAAAGAAAGAATTATGGATTCAAAACCTCAAGCTCCCATCAAGATTTTTTTAATACAGATTTGTTTGAAACCTCCCGCTTCCCAAAAAACACAAAGTAATGCATTCTATTATAAAAATCAATTACACAATACCTCTTAGGAACAAATGGCTACAATAGTGCCAAAAATCTTACAGCCAGCTTTCCAAGAGAAACACCTGGAGGGACTACAGCTTTTCATGTTGTATAGCACAGAATGAATTTTTCATATTTAACTGATTATGGGTAAGTGCCAATACAACTACATCAATAAATATAAGCACCTGTTTAATTCAAAAAAAACCAACAATCAAGCCAACTCTATATTTTATGTATCTTGATTTTTAACCTTCACACTTCACTTGCAATTGCTCCTCAAAAAGCACTGACACTGCTAACTATTGAAAATAGTTTGTGACACCAATTTCCAGAGCCCTTACTAAATACTCATAGTATCAAATTGTACTGTTCAGAGCAGTAATTTCCAAACAAATCCGACAAGCTACAATTCTATAAGGTTATTTTTATTTTTCTTGAAAACCAGATAGATTGGAAGTCAATCTAGAGTACTTCAGTTAAAGAGTAAGAAATAAAGATGAAGAAAATAAAAATATTTCTAGTCCAGATTGTTCAGCAAAATATCTTAAGTTTTTTTCATATTAATATCTTTTTTTATTTTATGTAAGACAGCAGATAGATCACAAAAATAATAAAACATCCCTACTCCTGCTTATATAGGTAGGATCACAAAAGAGGGTCGAAGGAAAAATTTTGCTCATGTCTAAGGAGCCAGAGGAAATACCATGTTCCCACTAATTCCAGTAAGAATTTTATATATATAGATATAAATGCAATATTTGGTTAACATTCTGAATTTGCTACATTCCAGATTTTATATGAAACTTTTAGCACATTTCCCTGAGTCCTTCCAAATATTAGAGACTGTCAACTGAAGAAAGTATTTAAAAATCCCAACAGTTATGCTATTAGCCATGTGAAAATGCTTAATAATAAATAATAGTGTGGAAAGTCTCTGTTAAAACCATTCATTTATACTAATTTTCTCTCACTTAAAACTGATTTATATTAGGACCACAAAATCAACCTTATGCACTTGCTGAAATAAAAAAAGTGAACAGAAAATAGCAATGGATGGACACTGATCATTGTAATTATTTTAATTGATCATATTATTTTTACAAGAAGTGAGTGATGGAAATAGATGCAGGTACACCTCTCATTTCATAAATATGAAATACTTTTGTGTGATAGTATTTTTGTTTGTTTCCTTCTAGAATGCCAGAGGGAAGGTTTAAAAAGAAGATTCTTTTGTATTATACTAGAAATGAACACATCATTTGTCTCATTGACTTTCCAAACTATTCTTTGTATTCTTGCTAAAAATTATCACTATGATGAACAGTCACTAACAACGTTCCTCCGTTCTAGTCATTGTGTCACTGATGGATGACATCACTTGATCCTGGATGGATTTCATTATTTGTAGCTTTCCATCATTGTTATTAATGAATCTGGATTTCCTTTCAGCGCATCAGGAAGTTTCTGGCAGATATTATTAGCACAGCTGAGAGACAAAGTGCAAATAACCAACTCCAACAGTGAGACAGAGAGAGCACCATGTGTGAGCTTCCCCACACCCAGGGACAATCCACTCAAGCTCGGGGTCTGTTCATTGCTGGGCACAAAAAGTGACAGGGATAAGGTAAAATAAAATAAGAATGGGTCAGATCTTTCTACATTTAATATACAGAAGAAAGTTTTTACCCACAACAAAAAGTAAAACCAACAAAAAAGGAAAGAGTTTGCTTGTTCTTGGAGTGTTTCAGGATTCTTTTCTCAGTGTAAAGTCCTGTGGTATCACTGATCTGAAAGCAACACGGAAATGAAATCTGCTTGAAGGCAAAAGTGATTCTTATTAAATCTCTGTGAAGAAAGAGCAGCATCACAAACCAAACCAAGCCTCAAGAACGCTCTTGTTTTTCAAGCATTCCTATCACAAATACTTCATCTGAAGAATGAGCAAACTCCACATATATCCCTGAATCATTCAGGAAATCCCAAACATTACTGGAGGAGAGAGTGCTATAAATCCCCGATATTTCCAAGAAAAAATAAAGGGAAAGCTCAGATTTTTTTTAAAAAATATCAGAACTTCTTAGATCATAAAAGAGGCACAGATCCAATTCTTTTAAATTTTCAGTTCATATCTATTATACTCTTGCTCCTTGTGCCAACTATAAATGTGGGAGCAAACAAGAAGATTACCCAATTCACATGTGATCTAATTTTTGCCTATGTGCAGTATAACCCATAATTCTTGCTTTTAAGAATTGGTACTCAAAAATCCATTTTCTGAAGTCTTTCATGTTACTTACAAAAACGGTGCAGAATGGTGCAAATTCAACACTGTCAAGTCTATTCTGATTTTCTACATCCCCGTTAAAATGCATTATTTCTATTGTGCCTTTATCCTTTATACAAATGCACGCTCACCTTAAAAATGTTTCAGGCAGCAGAATTTTAACAAATTAGTCCTACTCTCATCCATTACCTGTTTTTCTTATTTTTGTCATCTATAAACAGTACATAAACTGATATAAATTGCATGCTTATTTCCTTGGTTTACTCTGAGCAGCAGCCACACAACCCTCCTCCTCTGTGTGCCTCCATCAATAAGGTATCTGTTGTGCTTTTGCACAAAGAACAAAGATGCCTTTATCAATTCTCAGAAGTCTGTAGGACAAACCATTCATGTTGTCAAACCCCCTAAAACACTCCCAGCAAATAACGAAATCCACCAGTGACAAATGTCAACACGCTAATTTGTAAAATACAGAACAAAAGGAACATTCAGAAGAGGTGCTTCATTTCATGTTATATCAGCCCTTCAATTTGTAACAACTTCATGGCAGCCCACAGATAATGCAACATTAGAACAGAAGAGCACTATGATTATTAAAACTAAAACAATCTACTCTTCTTACAATAAATGCTAAGAAGTTCCACAAAACTGTAAACAAAATCTTTTGGAAACATCAGCCTCCTCGTCATGCATTCATTTTCCTCCTTTTTGGAATATTATTTACAAGTAAAATACTACACACAAACACAGATTCTCTTACACACACAGTCCCATTTATTGTTCTGATGGAAAAATAAGATTAAATTACATTATATCCAGTGAAAGAAGAGCTTCGGTGTGCCTCAGCAATACTTTATCATTTATACAGGACAGCCAGCTATTATTGTCAAATCATATAGCAAGGGTATGGTTTAACTTGAAGTAGCCAGTGTGCACGTGAATTACTTCATTCATCATATAAAGACATCGAGCTGTTATTACTGAAGCACATATCAAGGGATGGTGTGACTGGAAACAGCATAACTGAGAACTGTGGTCAACTGATATAATAGGAAGTATCACACACTAATGAACTTTCACTCTGTTTCATCTTCTATCAACTCATCTTTTCATACACCTCCAAATTTGTTTCAGATCACCACAAGGACTAAACAAATATTTTCCCTGTTGTCCAGGACACTGACACAGAACACATTTACTTCTTCTCTTTGAAGATACCAAAAAGAAGCAAACACCTTTATATTCTATAAACATCAACTGCATCCAACATTTCTTAGATTTCCAACAGTGGCCTGATGACCTGTGCTTTGTGAATTCATCCAATCCACTTGAATATAGAATGGCAGTTCTGAAACTGTTAATTGATAATGCCAAGTTCTGTATTTGGCAAACTGCTAACGCTAACACAGATTCTATTAGCAAGTATTTTTCCAAGTCCAAAAGAATACAGCAAGGTGGTTTCCCACCTTGCAAGACCACTGAAACTAAACTACCATGGGTCAAAAGACACTCATTTTGAGGTGTTTTTGTTTAGTTGCTGTGTTGTTGGGGTATTTTTAAATCACTGAGAAAATTAAATTTTAAAATAAGCAGAGAATTTATGATTGCTTCCCACACACTATCCTGACAACAGTTCTGCTAATAGACTAAACACTCCCTCTTTTTGTGAGACCATGCATACATATTTGCATGTGGATATTGACCTCTCACACAACATGACCCTATTCCAAAATTTCTAACAATACCAAAGAGAATTAAGTTTCCAGTTTAAATCCAGTTAATAACAGTTATTGGTTGGATACTTCCCTGAAGAGTCAGTTGGGTCTATGTCTTGCCAAATGGTTAAAATTTGTTTTTACATATTCTTGCCAGCACTGATCAATTTGTTTGAAACCTCCAATGGTATTTGGCATTCACATCAGTTTAGATTTACGAACCTGAATATCAAAAAGCTGGGTAAAGTGTATAATTTTTCAGAAAGTACAGACCAAAATTTCCAAACAGGTAGCAATTTTACAGCCCAGTCCAGTCCCACTGCTGTAAATCTCCGCAAACAGTGTTATTTCTTTACCTTTTTAGTGTTAGCAGAATTTAGTGTCAAGTGGGACAACACTCTTTGAGATTTGCTTCAATTAAGAGTATATCTCTGGCACAGTGTATGTACGTGCTTGGCTGCATCTCAGATTTTAGTATACTTGGCAGTTTCAACTTAGAAAACACCTAAAAAGATGAATTTCATCCTGAGGTTATATCCCAGAGGTTATTTGCCAAACCTCTGCTCTGCCATGTCCTCACCACCTGCTGGCAAAGTCACTGGCAGAAACAAGAAGCTGTTCCTCTCTCCATGGCCTGACCCCACAGGTGACAGCACAGGGTCTCTCAGGGTGTTTCTGCTGGGCTCAATTCCAGATTCTGGAGATAAAAGCTCTTCAGTGACAGCAACACACCCCTCACTCCTGCCAGCAGCCATCACTCCATAGCTGTAACTCCAGGGGTCAAATTTAGTTAACTGAGCAACCATTGCAAATTATTCCAGTTACACAGACATACACAGACAGGATGGAGCTGTTTCTTCTCAGAAAGAGAACAAACACCTCTGAGGCTGCAGTGCCTTTCCTGGGAACTCAAAGAATTTGCATTTACACGTGGGCACTGTTGTATTAACTCAGATCAACTGGCGAAGCAAAAACTTAAGCTTCGAGAGAAAAATAACATATCTAACCTGCAGTACCAGACAGCAGAGTAACACCAGTACCTGTTCAAAATCAGAGACCTGTTTCTCAAATATTACAAAGAAAAGACGTAAATAGCTATTAAGCAGAGACTTGGTTTAGACCAACAATAAAAGGATGTGTCCACTGTGGTTTTTAATAAAAAGTTGTTTAGTTCATAAAGACAATTTGTTGAATTCTACTTTCTCTGCCAATAGATCTCTTTTCAGAAAATTATGCAAAGCTAAGATTTTACAAATACTGTAGACCTATAGCAGAGTTTCATTTATATTATTTTATTTAATGCTAAAATAGAGAGAAATGTGAGAAAGTGGCTAGCTTTCATTTATAATATGTCTCACATTTCAGTCAGGTCAAGAATAGAAAAAAAGATCAGTGTGCTAAGAGTTTATAAACATGAAGTATTTATTCTTGTATCAATATGGAATAGTAAAAGCAAAATCTAATCAGAATGAAAAGGAACAAGCTGGTACACTAAAAAAATTTTAATGTAATAACAGACTTTTAAAAATCTGATATTGTATCATTAACTTCACAACCAGATTACAGCACAACAACATTACATTCAGATCTGGATGATTTGTGCTTGACTATATCTGGCTATGTAAGAGATATAAGGTAGAGGGCAACCTTTCTAGTACATCTATACATCAACTGATACAGTTTAATTCAAGGTTTGTTTTTAGTTTATTTTTTATCCAAAGGAAAGTTAAATTTATCAACTCATTGGGAGTGATCACAGATTAATCTCTTTCCCTTTTTAAGTGCCAAGGTCAACATCTTAAGAATGCCTTGCATTTTCAGACATAGTATGTTAGATTAAAATATCTAAAACGATGTGTATATTTTTAGCCATTCCAGCCACGTGTCTCTATTCAGGTATTTCTCTGGTTTCTATACTCTTGGGTTCTAAGCACTGATCCATATGTTCCGTATGTTATTTTCTACTTTCAAGGTGGTTATTACTGGAAAGGTATTTTTTGTTTTGACAGATTCAGCATTCTTGTTGAGCAGTAAGCTACACTGTTCAGAATATCATTTTACATAGGAGTTCAAACATGTCCATTTTAGGTCAAATTATTACAACAGTCCACAATTAAAAACCAATAAACAAATGCAGCTTGAATTCTTGTTGAATTCTATTTAAAAATAGCACCCAGACTCTGCCCCTAGTGTCAAACAAGTGAAAAATACCTCAGAAAAGGGAAATCTGTCTTTTGTGCTAAGCAAACTACCACTACTATTAACCATTGGAAAAGTTCTCTGTACATATCTATGCACATTTCTACAAAAAGGTGCCACCCACCTTCTCAGGTTTAAATTGAAGACACAACCACTTTTCGTCAAAAGAATAGTTTCAAGGTGTCTAGAATGTACTACCCAACCTTGCACAGTACAGTTTCACACCAAACATGCAATGCATTCAATATCTTATATTTAGCACTAATTCACTGCACACACAATGGCTGTGAGGCACATGTATGAAAACAAAAGTACAATGCAGAGTTACCTTAGGACACCCCTTTATGATTTAGCTTTATAAACCTATACAGTGCAACTAAACACTAAACCCAACAATTTACCATTAAAGTCACTTTCTAGAGGGGTTCTTGTTATACCATTGAGTGACCCATGAGAGTATTGGTGGCAGTTTTATGCTCTGTTACACAAGGAATAAGATTTGTATCAATATGTCCTAAGAGCTTTGGTCAGCTTTTGCAGCACTTCCCACATGAATATTAATTAAGCACTAAAAAGACAATGCTATCATAATGAAAATATGTAATTGACAAGAAAAACTAATAAAATACACATAACTTTCAACTGACTATTGCTGGAATAGAAATTAAGATAGATTGCAAAGATTTGTATTGGGAAAACATGCTTTTTTTCATAGTTATACAACTTAAAAAAAAATGTTTGTGTTGACTGCAGAATATAAAACCTCACTTTAATTAAGCTTTAAAGCAATGCTAACAAATATAAATCATAAAATAAAACCAGACTGCCATAAGATTCGTGATCTCATCATCTTTTAGCAGTCTTCACATGTTTGAGAAAATCATTTCTGAAAATACACAGTATATAAACAAAAGCTCACGACTGAACAGCATTGGTTTAAGTATCATAAACACAAAGTTCTGGAAAGTTTTCCTCAGGCCTTACCATCTAAATAAACACACGTGTAAGCAGGACTAATTCTGTTGTCTTAAAGTTGTACAATTTGGGACTACTTTGACCAGATTTCAGTTGAGTTAATCTACTAATAACAACAAAACAAAGCAAATTTGTATTCTGCACAGTTTTACACATCATACTAGATTAAGCCATGTGGCTAACATCTGTTACACATTGTTTCTTTTTTGATCTTTCTTCCAGGGAAAAAGCAGAAGCAAAGATGTTTCTTGTTTTGATAGGGTTTGGGGGTGTTACATATCAATATCTATATCTATATCAATATCTATATATATATCTATATATACTAATATATTCAGTGTTAAATACTTATGCTAAGCAAGCATGGGCAACAACATTCCTCTTACGCCTGCCAGCAAGGTGATACAGTGCATTGTTTACTATTTCCTGAAGTTCATGTGGTAAAATCGGAGCAACCTCACCGACATTTAACTCCCTCCTTGCAGTGCTCCTCAATTTTGCCCTGTGTTGCAGATCACCACAGGTTTCCCCATGGTCTTTCCTACATGGTCTTTCAGGATTTTGTGCCTGTATGACAGAGATGCTGAAAGCCTTGAACTGTAACCTGAATTCTGTGGGAAGCTAAGCTAACCAGAGAAGGTCTGGTATGTTCTCAAAAGAGATTCTCCTGCTCAAGGACATACACTAAGCCCCCTGTTTTACTCCCTATGAATGCTTGGCATGCAGGTGGATCACACTGGCCAGCCAGGAGGTCACAAAGGTGTGAGCAGCTGGAAGTCAGCCTTCACCTGTCAGGATAGGATGATGTCTCCAGGCCAGCCAAGAAATCATTTCAGCCTTGATGGAAAACGCTTTCCAGCAGACAACACAGCATCAGCAAGGAGTGAAGAGCTAAACGACAAAGCGACAGCCAAAATACATAAAAAACAAAAGGAATGCCTGTCTTACTCCAAACTTTCTGAAATCTCTCTCTGCCTCACACAGCTTAAAGTTGCATCTGTCAGCTGTTCTCAAAGCACCAGTCAGTCTCACCCAGAAACCAATTTAGGAAGGTACCCACAACTGATTTGGTAGACCTTGCTCTTAAGGACAAAGATATAAGGAAGGGGGAGTTAGGAAGAAACTGAAAACTGCTTTGCACACCCTGGACTTGAGCAACAAAAACTCAGGAGCTCCGGTGTACGAGCTTTTACTTAACTGATACTAGAGCAAAATTCTAAGTTACCAGTTTCTCAGATCAAGGTTACTTGGCTTAAGCAATGGATCAAATATATGTGATGTGTCTAGCTCCTGCTGATGTGTACTCAAAACAGGTTTAATCATATCAAGCTGCTCTCAGGGAACAGACACTGCTCCAGAGTTTTACTAATCTAATTCTGCTACATCCTGCTCTCATGGTAAAAGTCTTTCTTTCTATAATCATTCCATGCTTCTTAGACATGGGGATGATATCAACATGTAGTTTTTTATTAAATTTCCAGTTCAACACCTTCTGCCTATGGTCTTGCATCCACACACTGACCTCTGCAAGAGTTCCAGTTAGTTGGAGGCAAACATAGTTAAGTCTTGTGGTCAGCAAAGCTGATTTGATTGTTGTCAAGCAAGAGGCTTTACAAGTATTACTGGCTCACCACAACCAGGTTGTTGTGCTGGTTAACATTTATTCACACGTTCCATTATGGTTCCTTCTGTATTGCCTGGATCCTCCTGGTCCTCACAGGCTTCTGAGTAGGCCTGTTTGACTCACTGGTATATTCTCCAGACAGGAAGTCTGTGTACTCTGTTCATCAGCATCTTTATCTTGCTGAGAAAAAGGCACAGGATTCAGAATGGCTCTGTAGCTCCTCCATGTCTCTCTATTCCTCCACGTGCCTCACATACCTGCAGCTTACAGGACTGCTACTGGCTTACATGTCCCCCTGAAAACTCTCCTGGTTTCTGCTCATAGCCTAGCCCAAATTTAACACTATAGCAGCAAGTTGTCATGAGGTTTACTTTTCAACAAAACTTCTGTGAGAGAATGTCACTGGAAGAGCAAAAACTGAGCCACAGAAGATAACATCATCTTAGTGTCTGATTTTTGGCAGGAGTGTTGCTGAGTGCTTCACTACTGTGAACAAATTGAGAATGAGTGGGAATGCTTGGGTGTGGTAGGAGACCACAGAAAAACACAAGACAAGGCTCTCAATCCTGTGTTAATGGCATACAATTTAGCAGGTCATCAAGACCCCAGCTTACCCAGACTTCAAAAGCACATCCAAATCCAGAGATAAGGAGCAGTGATCAAAGCCTGACCACTCACAAAGGGGAAAATGATGAAAGCACTGACAACCTCTGCTCCAAAAAGGCAACCTGCACATGGTTGCCAAGCTGAGAAAAACCCAGAAGACATCAGGACATGTTTCATGTCCTTCATGTCACAGTAACTGATCCAGAGCCTAACATCTGGACAGAAATATCATAGTGCCAGACCACTGGACAGACTTCTTGGACACCACACACATTCTGGTGCTCAAGCGTGATATTGGGCAGGTGAAATCCACTTTGTTTAAGGCTTTATTTTAGATAAAATCACCTTTCTCACCTATAAGATCTCTTCAATGTTTGCTACATTGTCACTATGTGTAAATAGTACAGTAAAACAGTATTCCACATAGTTTGTATCCTAACTACTTAGTGCAGTTTGATAAGACAGTTTACTGCTGAGGATGACAATGGTTATGCTCCCATTAGTGTTTTCTTTAGGACCAATAATACTAAAGCAAAGCCTACAGTCATTCACACATTCCAATCTGGTTCAGCTACCAGGGAGATTTTGCTGCAGGCAACCTGCATTGTTTCCTGTGGAAACTGGAGAGCTGTTCCAGCTATGCACGATTTCACTCCAACAGGAACATAAGAAAGTGAAAAAATAAGCACTCTTCTGAACAGCTTCAGTGCTTAGGAAGGAACATTTAGCTCAGGGGACCACGCTAAATCAACTACAAAGTACATCTCTCCTACTGTAGAGACTTCAGATGTAGAAGTCTCCATGCTGACTACATCAAACTATTTATTAATCCAATACATTGGCACTATATTACCTGTTAACACAGTCAACTCCAATAACAGTATGGGGGGGGGGGGTTAAGACTATTTTTTGTCTAAGTTTTACTGTTCTTGATTTTTTTTGTTCAGGCACAAATACAAAGACACATTCAGAAGCATTTCTAAAGTTATTGACTTGTCTCTAAGCATGCTGATCTCTAAACTAGAAATTAGCTCAACACTGTCACTGTGAAAATTTAGCTTTTGAGCCTGATTTCGATGCAAAACTGGTACATCATGTACTTACTAGCTGGGCTGACTTAAAGAAACCTATAATGAGAACTCACTTTGCTGTAGTAAATTTCTTAGGTTTACAGGCCTCCATGACAAAACATCTGTGACTTAAGTCAGCACCCATGGAGTTTATTTTAATGAAAACATCCAAAGCACTACTAAATACATCTCTTCTTGTCTTATTACTGATAAAAAAAATCAAAAGAGAAGACAAGCCAATCCTCTCAACACACACACTCAAAAAATAACAGAGAAGGACCATAAGATCTTTCCACAGTTGCTAGACCAAGTGTTTCCTATAGCATCTACCAAAAATGTGCATTTTGTTGAAAATGTAACACTGCCCAAGCTGTTCTTAGCAGTTCTGCCACTCATTATGCCTTGTAAACAAACAATGTTTCATCTAAAAATAAAAAAACTTTCTTGTGGAGGGTGTGGTAAACCACCTAAATGCTCATATCCAAACGTTCTTGCCCAAACCAAAGAAGCAGAAAGCTACTGAACTTTAAAGAAATAAACTTATATGGTACTACAGTGGTGTGTAAAGTAGCTGGAAGTAACATATGGTGGAAAGGAGTCAGAAGGGAAAGAGGAAATTACGTTCCTTGGCAAAATAGGTCCAAAGCTGCCAGCATCTGATAGTGGCAGTGTTGAAAAATTAGTTCTGTGTTCTTAGCCAAACAGCAGCAGCAGCAGCTGATGGAAGATCACAATCACAGCTCTGCAGTGGATTCAGCAGCAAATTTAACTAATTAGCATTGAAATGTCAGAACAGAAACACAAGCCAAACAGACTGGGTTAACTCTTCTAAAAGCATAGAACATGTGACAGGTGAAAATTGTGCCTTTGGACATGTCCCGGAGTCTCCTGAAGGTGACAGTCCAGACCCAGAACTGTGAAGGCCCCTAGAACAGCTTGGAGCCCATTGCTGCTGAAATTAGAGAAAAACTCAGACCTGGCATGGCAAGGGAATAACAGAACTTTGCTTAGAAAACTTGTAATGAATCATGAGGCAATAAAAGTCTTACCTATTACCTCTCATCAAAAGTAACTGAAATTTGACCCACACCCTTGTGCAGCCCCATGCTAGCAGATGTTGGGACTGAGCATAAGGAGAAAGGGATCAGCAAACTGTTGAAGTTAAAAGGATCACTCTAAGGTCAAATAAGCTGCTGAAGACCACAGATTCAGTAAAACTGTCCTTCAGGAATGAAGTCTCCCAAATGACAGAATGTTATGAAAGCAAAGAAACAGGAAGAATAGGAAATACAGGAAGTATAGGATCCAAGTCATTAAGCAGAAGACTCAACTGAATGGTCATGATCAAAGCTAGTACTAATCACAACACACATGAGGAAAAGAAACTTAACCATACAATAGTATAGAAAGTGAAAAAAACCAGACTTGCAGCAGCTGAAAGAAGTGGGTAAAAAATCCCAAGTATCAATGCCATTAAAAAAGACAACTTAAGACAAGTTTTCAAAGAGGACAAGGATAAATAAGACCTAAAGCTAAACTGAGGTCCAGGAAGATACAGTTACCTTGGTCAGAGCTAATGGGCATATAAAAAAAATACTTGCAGAAGGTCTCAAAAAAAACCCCAAACACAAATAAAACTCCAACTGCGATGAGAGAGGCATTCTTGCCTCCTGACTTTATATAAAGTTAGAGTTTTACCACCGGATTTTGTTTCTGTAAGAATTTCCTGGCGAAACTGGATATTTTTGGGAACAGAAACTAGCCCTAAACCACTGGAAAACCACAAGGTCCAAATCCCCACTGCAAGGGAGTCTAATGGTGAAGGGCCTCATTTAACTCCTGTCTGACCACTTAGCACTCAATGAGAAAAAATTAGTAAGACTTAAACAATGATCTTACAACTTCTACTGGTGGTCATGGAAGACGAACTATTCTTAATGACCAATAAATGAGTCCACTAATTATAGACTGTGATAAGTTGTGGGGTTTTTTTCCTCTGAAAGAATGTGTTAATATGAATATAACATGGTACTACAGAAAAGTCAGGGTATATATCTGGCAAGGCTTGTGGAGAAATGTGGAAGAAATACATGCTTACAAGAAAAATTATTAATTGCAGAGAAACAATCTTCAACACTTTGTAGTTGATGTTCTAAATATGCTGTCTGGATTCTTTTGAGTTAATGCTATTTTTTCTTTGAATTTGTCTTCCTTCTGAAGTTTTCTGGAAGCTAAAAAACACCCTCAAATCTTTGTCCAAGAGTAAATACTTTACTATTTGTGTATTTCAAAAGATTAAAAGCCCCTGTGTGTTGCTCGCTTTAAATTACACAACAATCACCCTTCTGTAAAAATATCAAAAACAGCAGAAAAAGTTTGACTCAGACTAGAAGAAATATAAATCTTAAATCAACTTTTCCTTCTGTTTGTAAATGTTCTGTGGTGCTTCCACTTGCTTCACAATCAAGTTAGACTTGAATTTCCTCATATTACAGCTTCTATTTTGAATTTTACTTTAGAGAAGGAAAAGGAACAATATGAAAAGTGGGCTCTTTAAAGCACCAGTTCATAGGAAATCCACTCAAACAAGCCCTTCTAACATTTCCCAATAAAGGTCAAAAGAAGCCTTCAACAGGGTAATAATCCCCCTTGAAGTCTTCAGAAATCATAGACTTACACAATGACAAAACATGCTTGAAGTTTATCAAGTTTCAGAGAACAAGTATTGCTGTGGTCTTTGCTTTGCAAGACCATACAGAAGAGCACTCCATGGGAATTGTTTAACAGGGCTCTGTGGTCCCTGCCTGAATTGGGTACTTTTGAAAGACCTGCTCCTTTACTGTGGTTTTTGGTCATTGCACAAAATTAAAATAATACCTGAAATAATATTTATGAAGTGATACTGCAGCAACTAAATTAATTCATAAAGTTTATTCCTCAGTGGTATCAAATACACAATTTGAGAATGCAGAAAGAAATTTGCTGGTTTTCACTAAGCCATGCAAAACACACCTACTGACTGGAAGGTGTTCACTAGCTACATTTTCTAGCTTGTTCCCTCACAGGTTCCTATGTCATTGTTTATTTCTATCAGTCTCCTCTCACAAGTAACAGCAACAGGACAAGAGAAAATGGCCCCAAGTTGTTCCAGAGTTAGTTGTTCCAGGGGAGGTTTAGCTTGAATATTAGGAAAATTTCTTTAATGAAAGGGTTACTGAAGAGTGGCACAGGCTGCCCAGGAAAGTGGCTGAGTCCCCACCCCTGGAGTTGCTGAAAAGGTGCAGATGTGTCAGTCAGGGATATGGTTTAATGGGGACTTGGCAGTGTAAGGTTTATGGTTGGACTTAATGACCTTAAGGGGCTTTTCCAAACTAAACGATTCTATGTTATCACTCCTCAGCTAATCCTCTATCTGATTTTCTTCCCCATATATGTACGTATTTCACAGCTAAGGCTTTGCCTTTCTCCACACCATCTCCCCTGTAGTTTATACACCCCCGCAGCTGAAAGCAAGGGAGAGTGGGCAATTTGGCCTTTGTCAAATGTTAAATAAAATGCACTCAGAACACAGCTTAGCACACACTGAAACCAAGACAAGGAGAAACAGTGAATGGATAATCTCCACCCTTTCCTTTTTCTCCCCATCTTTTTCTTCCTTATGTAAGAAGCAGTGCTACAAATTCCTACTCTTGCAATGGAAATGTCTCAACAGTCTTTCACTGCCCCCTCCAAAGATGCCTCTAACTGACATATATAACAGAAAATTTCATCTCCATTCCCCGTTTTTATTTGATAGGCAAAAAGGGCTCAAGGAAAAGATGTTTAATTGTTGTATTCACAGAAAGTGACTTTAAGTACAATTGACCAGTCACCCAACAAAGACAACATCTATCTAAATCACACAGACAAGAGAGTGAATTCCTATTCCAATGTGCCAAAAGTTTTAAATAGATTAGGTGAGAAAGCCATCACAGAATCTGCTTTTTGTGTACCGAATTCTAAACCATCATGTAAATAATGATTCGCACAAGAAATCCTACTTTCAAGAATATCACAGTATACCTAATAAAAATTAAGAACAGCATTTAACACCTCATCTTAATTAACAGCTAAAAAGCCCAAATACTTACAAGAGTTCCTACCTCTATATTTTTTAGGATTTAGCTGTAAAAGTTTAAGTTCCACAGAGAAATTTTGATCTCATGCACATAGGACAGATCTACCTAGAACTTAATGGAATTATTCATGGTTTACACCAGCATCACAGAGACCATAACATTTACTGTATTACATTAAAAATAGGAAAAATCATCACCTGCATATAATACCTGGTTGCTGAAGTTGTAATTGCATGGGCAAAAGTAAATTGCTTCTTTGGACACATTATTTGGAAAATTGAATCAAAAATATAAGCACAAATGTAAAACAGATTAAATCATGAACCGTGTGTCATAGGTATGGGGAAGGAACAGAACTTGCAATTGTTTAGCAACCAACAGCTGTAAAATGCTAGTCATTTAGATTACTTATACATTATTGCCAAATAATTACATGTTCTAAAATAGATAACCAATCTTTGGCTCGTGGCTTCATTTTTTTTTCCTAGAGCTACACATGAACACTCATTGTAGAACTGGAGGAGGGAGAGGGGGAAGGAGGGGTTTGTTTGCTTGCTTGTTGTGTGAGGTTTTTTTAAGAGATTGGGTGATGCACAAGGGAGGAAATGAAAGCCTTTTTTTTTTTATAAGTCGATACTGCTGGTCCAGTCAGAGCTCAGCTCTCAGGTAGGAGAACAAAGTTGAGGGTTAGAGATAAAGTAGGACAGAGAGGAGGAATTCGAAAAACCAGTTTCAAAATCTCAAAACTAGTGTTCAATTAATTAATATTAATTGACCAGCGACAATTAATTAGTATTTTCATCTCTCCATATTCTAGCTCCCTATACACACATCACTCTTTAAGGGAAAAGAATACTTTTACTTTATAAATGCCATGTAACTCATACAACAAAAAAATTCATTGGTATTACCTACACACACATATATATGCACATATATAAAGGGCAGGCATGGATATATAATATTAGGCATCATCATGGCCGGGCTTCGCGAACGAAGATTTGGGAAGGGCTCTACCCACGTTTGTTTGCAGGTGCATTAGTGGCTAAAAAGGCCAATACAAGATGGGCATGTCCGATTGCAAAAGGCACAGCAGAAAGACTCCTTAGGTGGTAAATTCTGCAAGACACGATTCTTTCTGTGTTGTCTTTTCTCCTCAAGGGTGATCCTGCTGCCTTCTCAAAGGCATCAGCAGCGTTAGAGATGAGGTGTCTCCAGAGCTCCCGATTGGAGGCCAGAGTAGACCAGTTCTGTTGATCAATATGGCCAAGGCTGAGATGTTGTTTCAGGCAGTCCTTGTATCTCCTCTTTGGGGCTCCTCTCTTGCAGCAGCCGGTGGCAAGTTCACCATCAAGCAAGATCTTAGGGAGGGGGTGGTTGGTCCTTCATCCTGGAGACGTGCCCTGCCCAGCACAGCTGTGTTCTCAGCAACATGGCCTCAATGCTTGTGACTGCTGCCTGTTCTAGAACAGATGGATTGGTCACATCATCTGACCAGTGGATGTTCAGGATTGTTCGGAGGCAGCGTTGATGGAAGCGTTCCAGGAGTCGCAGGTGGTGGCGGTGGATGACCCATGATTCAGATCCATATGAGAGAGTAGACAGCACTGTGGCTCTGTAAACACTGATCTTGGTACTTTTCTTCAGGTGTTTATTTCACCAAACTCTTTTATGAAGCTTTCTGAAGGCACTGTATGCCTTTGCTAACCTGTTGTCTGTCTCTCCGTCAATCTCACCATCCAAGGAGATGAGGCTGCCTAGGGAATTAAACTGCTGGACTGATTTGAGCTCTGATTGGCCAATGGTGATTTGGGGATGATGAGGGACTTCCTGAGGTGCAGGTTGATGGAGAACTTCTGTCTTCTTTAAGCTGACTTCCAGCCCAAAGAGCTCAGCAGCATCTGCAAAGCAGGATGTTAAACGCTGCAGAGCTGCTTCTGTGTGAGCGACGAGGGCGGCGTCATCAGCATAAAGCAGCTCCTGGACAAGATGGTTTAAGGTCTTAGTGTGGGCCTTCAGTCCCCTTAGGTTGAAAAGGCTTCCATCAGTACAGTACTGGATGTAGATCCCGTCCTGATCATCGAGGTCTGCTGTGGCCCTTTGGAGCATCATACTGAAAAAGACTGTGAATAGGGTTGGTGAGAGAACGCAGCCTTGTTTCACGCCACTCTTTATTAGAAAGGGTTCAGAAAGTGTGTTGCCATATCTGACTTGCTGATCCTCGTGGAGTGAGATGATCATTTTAAGGAACTTAGGGGGACAACCTAAACGTTCCAAGATCTGCCACAGACCTTTTCTGCTCACAGTATCAAAAGCCTTGGTGGGGTCAACAAACATTACATAAAGACCTTTGTTCTGCTCCCTACACTTCTCTTGCAGTTGTCTGAGGACAAATACCATGTCTGTGGTGCTCCTGTTGGCTCTGAAACCACACTGACTTTCAGGAAGGATACCTTCTGCTATAGTGGGTATTAGTCTGTTCAAGAGTATTCTTGCCAGGATTTTGCCAGCAATGGAGAGCAGAGTAAAACCATGGTAATTCGAGCAATCTGATTTAATTCCTTTCTTCTTATACAAAGTGATGATGACTGCATCTCGAAGGTCTGATGGTAGTTCGCCAAGTTCCCAACAGCACACCACAAACTCGTGAAATTTGGTGTGGAGTGCAAGGTCCCCATGTTTCCAGACTTCGGGTGGAATTCCATCAGCCCCAACTGCCTTGCCAATTTTCACCTGCTATAAGGCCTTGAGGGTTTCTCCTAAAGTGGGGGCAGTATCCAATTCATACTTTACCGGATGTTGTGTGATGGACTGAATTGCTGAGTCTTGGACTACACGGTCGGTACTGAAAAGAGTCTGAAAGTGTTCAGACCATCAGTTCAGAATGGAGGTTTTATCTGTCAGAAGCATTTGACCATCAGCACTGAGTAGAGGGCTTTGGACCTGGTATGTAGGCCCGTATGCTGTTTTCAGGGCCTCATAAAATCCTCTGTGATCACCCGTATCTGCTCATAATTGAGTTTTTTCAGCTAGATCGATCCACCACTTTTTCTGGATGTCACGGAGTTTCTGCTGGAGCTTGCTGCATGCAAGACAAAAGGCTGTTTTTCTTGCGTGACAGGATGGCAGTGCAAGGTGTGCTTGGTGGGCAGTTCTCTTCTTCCTCAGCAATTCCTGGATCTCTTGATTGTTTTCATCGAACCAGTCCTTGTTCTTCTTGAGGGAGAACCCTAAGGATTCTTCGGAGGACTGCAGGATGCTGTTTTTAATATGGTGCCAAATTGATTCAGGAGAGGAATCTGCAGAAACTGTGGAATGGTTTTCGAGCCTAGTTTGAAGGTTTGCCTGGAATCTGTCTCTTACTGTGGTTGATTGGAGATTGTTAACTTGGAGTCTTCTCCTTAGGATGCTGCCCCTTTTAGGTTTGAATGTGAGATTGAAGTTGAGTTTACAGCACACAAGCCGATGGTCTCTTTGGCATTCTGCACTGGGCATCACGTGGGTATGGAGGACATCGTGGACATCTCTCTGTCGCACCAGGACATAATCAGTGAGGTGCCAATGATTAGATCTGGGGTGCATCCAAGTTGTCTTCAGACTATCTTTCTGCTGAAAGATAGTATTAGTGATGGTGAGCTGTTACTCTGCACAGAATTCTAGCAGAAGTCGACCATTATCGCTGCAGTTTCCAACACCACGTTTGCCTAATATTCCTTTCCAGGCTTCAAAATTCTTACCTACTCTGGTGTTGAAATCACCAAGGATAATGATCTTATCATCTGCAGGCACTTTTTGGGTAAGGCGGCGCAGGTCAGCATAAAATTTGTCTTTTTCAGCAGGGTCAGCTTGGAGAGTTGGGGCATATATACTAAAGAGGACAACATGTTGCTTGTTGTGTAGTGGAAGGCGTAGGGAGATAATGCGGTCAGAGTGACCTGTCGGCAGATTTTCGAGTTTAGGAACAATGGAGTTTTTGATCATGAAGCCGACTCCTGGGAGATGTTTTCCGGTTCTGGGCTTACCTGACCAAAAGAGGGTGTAACCGGCACCATGTTCTCTGAGGCTGCCTTCTTCATGAAGGCAAACTTCACTGAGAGCGGCAATGTCGATGTTGAGACGAGCCAGCTCATGGGCAATTAGGGCAGACCAACGCTCAGGACGTCCGCTATCCGCAGAATCGAGCATGGTTCTGATGTTCCAACATGCTAGAGTTAATTTGGGTACACCTTTGGAGGCAGGTGCGTGCCTTTGTCTTTTGATCTTTGTGCGACCGCACTGGAAGAAGGTGCCCGTTGGCCTGTGGTTAACCAACCGGGTGAAAGTGGAGATGAGCTTTGTTTAGGCCACCTTTTCTAGGCCCCTCTCCGAGTGGAGCAAGCAGTGCTGTCCTTGGAAAGGCTGCTTGGTCATTCAGGGTGCTGCTCCAAGAGACTCATCTCCAGTCAGTCTCAAATGACCAATATCCTGAACCTCCTGCATGCAGGGTTGGGTCTGCGGCTCCCAGTGCACCTTTCACCTGCTGTTTTGACCCTCGCCTGTCGCTACAGGACTTTTTGCATGTGGGTAAAGCCTTCAAGCCTGCGCAATGGATTTTTAGGTGAGATGCAGTATGCGCGGAACTGAACCCACCCTTTAATCCTGAGGTTCATCTGCCAGGGCCGAGCGAGCTTGGATGGTGGCAGCAAGATCCTCAGGACGTAGGTTTGATTAGAGTGACCTTCTCTTAGATAGACGGCCTTACAGGGCTAAGCGAGCTCCATCTGCCCAGGTTTGGGATTAGCGTTGTCAGAAGGCTAACGAGCTCATCCTGCCCAAGAATGTAGTATATCTGGTCCTACGGTTTTGACCTGTCTGGTATGGGTGACCCTACCAAAGGCATGTACCATCGCCAGCATAGCTTGCAACCACATAGGGGTACACAGGCTACGTTCCTGTTAGAACGATTTGGGTAAGTCTTTCATTTCCTACTTTCCTATCACCTATCTATAAACAATCTGACAGAGATACCCAGGAACAACCCTTTGTCCTGTCTACCATTACAGGATGTAACAGAGCGAAGCAAATATATCCAGAACATGCCGAACCTGGGCAGTAGCCACAGGTGAACCAAAAACAAACAGACAAGCAAACAAACTAACCGTTCTGGCCCCCGTACCCATCCAAGGCGGGGTGCCTTTCAAGGTCCCAGCCTGTCCGGGACCCCCATCACTCCGAAAGGACCCACTATCCACCCTGACCTTATCCTTCCACCACTGCGTTACCACATATCTTCAGGCGCACCGCTCACCTGTGACATTTCATACAGGATTGTCCTGCACCACCTCCTGCCAGTCGGAGGACCCCCTCAGCCCGCTCAACACCCTTCCCCCCCTCCGCCTCCCCCCAGCCCTCCCCCCCAAACCTGAAATGGCAAACCTCTGTGTGCTCGAAGCTCCCCTCTCCTCTTTCATGGGGGGGCAGTACCTGTCAGCAAGGCTCCCCTTTTCTCTCCTTTCTCCTGCCGTGGTCGCACCCAGGGGCTGAACGGCGCGCGCAGAGCGCGCGTGGCGCAGGAAGGTCCTGGCAGTGGTGTGGGGATGTCCCAGCAGCCAGGAGTCCCACCTGCGTCTATCAGGCATACACATTTATATATATATATAATATCTCTGTAATATATAACAAATATAATAAGCATAGAAACATGTTGGCCTCACATATGTGTGTACAATACACACACACACTTTTCCTAAGCCAAAACACCTTATGCCAGCTTTAAGCTGGAAAAAAGTCCTTATAGACATTAATAAACCACTGAAATACAACTTTATATTGGAAATGCTTAGGCACCCCTAACTATAATGATGCTAGCAGCCTCTTCCATAATTCCAATCCTAGAATTTAAAAACGCAGTTACTATTCTACAGTAGCATCAAAAGAGCCCTACTAACTCTCCAGTTACTCTAAGAAGAAATTACATTTTTTGTTGCTAGAGCCAAGAGGGAGGGAGAGAAACCAGAAGCAATTGCTTCATGTATCAATATATAGTCTCGGTTTAAAGTAATGGGGCATCTTACGAGATTTATTCTATAAAGAATAATGTTAATAGACCAATAAGGCAGCTCAGTACATTAATAAGGAAATATATTATGCCCAAAGTACTGCAAAACCTGTTTTGGTAGTAAAATGACAACTGGATAAAGGACTGTGATTGCAGTGGTAGCAAATTACACTTCAGGCTTCAGCCAAGGGTCAGAAAATGTTGTGCAAAAAAGTGTTCGCTACTGTACAGACTCACAAAAGACTTGTACAGCTGAGTGAGTCAAACACAGTTCTGCAAGACTGAACAGTACTAAAGGTTTTACATTTAAGTTTGACCCTTGAATGTTTTCCAATATTGATTTTCTCTGCACTTATCAGCAGTCACTGTAACTCTGCAGACAACAGAACAGACAAATCGTGGTCACAGAGGCACAGATCAAAGAGGTTGCTTGAGCCTTCCTCCCTTTCAATTTAAAAAGTTAACAACCTTAGTGACAGGGACTGGAAACACTCAAGAGTTCTGCTGATACACCATGCTCGGAAGAAAGGGGTATTCCTTCCTCTTAAATACCAAAGACCACTTTTTTACATGAGAGTAGAAGAGTGAATAAGATCTTTAAAAATACGAATTGAAAGCTGGGTTGCTACACCCATATTTAGCCAGCTAGTTGACCTGATTTACAAATATTCCAAGCATCCTCTATGTTTCCGTCACCAAACATCATCTGGGTTTCAAGGGTGTCCAGCACAGTTGAAAATGAGGCCACTGATTTTAGAGCCTAAATAGAATTCAAACAACCTAACATTAGGTTCCTACTTTGACAATGTCAGTATCTTGATCAGAAGTTCGTTGGTTCCATTTAACTTACTAGCTCTGCTGGGCATAATTGCCTTCAAGAACAGATAAACTAGGTAAGACCAGAAGTCCACCTATACCACAGTCATTACTGAGTGTTCAAGGAAAAACTAAGACCATGGGATTTTTTTCTCATCACATTCTTCTAGATCCCAGCAACATGTGATGTGGCTAGTCAAGTTATTTATACACAGTACTTGGCTAAGAATTTTTCCTTGTGCCAGAACTTACTACAAAACTAGTACATCTGAAATACATTAATTCAAACAGAAAGAGCAGTAATCTTATGTTATTTAAACAATGTGTGCCGAACAAAAGACTTTGAAGACCATTGTTTCAAAAAGAGTACTTCAGCTGAATGCAAACAAAGGCTTACAACCCCCAGGGGAGTAAAATAAACATCAGCATATTTGCTCTGTAAGTAGAAAGCTGCTAAGCAGTTTCTAACACCACCGAAACACAAGAGATTGGTGTGACTGTGAAAGGACTTATGCAATTAAACACTGACAGGGAAGTCAAGGTCTCAAGCACAGGCTCAGGTGGCACCAGAAGTCAGAGTTTCTGCATTTGAAAGAATATTTTTCCTAAGGAAATGGAAAAGGACAAGGCATTCAGCCTCTTCAGGTTTTGACAAAAGGAAAGGAAATTGAGCTGTCGGTCTGTGGGAAGAGAGTTTGTAACAGTGGGTTTGCAAATGTGATCCAAAAAACCAGACTGGGAATGAACTGATTTGAAGAGCACAAATAACCAATGTAGAGACCCTATTTTTAATGTGAAATCAGTAATTCAGCTTTGTTCACAGGAACTGCTTGTTCACGAGAGCATTTGCAACAGTGAAATACCTCCTATATTTAAATGCCAATGGGGTTGCCAATTCCTAAGGGAGTAGAGTACCATCAACAGCATCAAAACATACTGCTACTTTTAATCTCCTGATTCTAATCTCTTAGTTCTTCAAGTACATGAATGATGTGCACCTTTCAGTGTAGCATGTGGTCAGGGATCTCTTCCTTGAAAAATCTAATTAGGAGCTCTTGGGCTTGCAGTCTGACACACTTCCCTACTCCTTCTACTCAACTTCACTCTCTTCTGCTAGTGAAAGAACTTAAAAATCAGACAATTAAGTACTCTTAGGTGTTCATGAGATTCTCAACATTCTATAGAAAGCATTGAATCTCTGACTTTTAAACTATTTAAATATTTAATTTATGTACAGTTCAATGTAATATCATCAACAAAGACATAGAGACCATATCCTTCTTTTACTAGCATGAATTTAGGAGCAGGTATACTGAATCACTGGAACTGAAACCATATATAACCAAGAGAGAGTACAAAACTAAATCCTCCAGCTTCAAAGATCTGCAGGAAGCAAGAGGGGATGGCTGCAATTATTATACACAGGCAAGATCCCATTTCCATTCAGAAGTCCACAGCCAATTAGAGAAACAGGAAAACGTGTAGAGAAAACACAGGTGAAATGAATATGCTTTCAACTAGTTTTTCTCATAAAGCATCTATCAGACTCCAAGAGAAATGCAGCTGACCCAGAGTAGCTGCCACTAAAACAGACAGCTTAAAATGCCTAATTAGGTCACTCCATGCAAGAACTATCATGAATGTCACCCCAATCTAAAATGCTGGGGAACATCCCTCCCAAATAAAAGGAAGTATTTGGGGATATGAAAACCACAGTAAGTATCACCTGATGAGGAACAGACAAAGAAAAATGCCAAATGCTGTCAAGCCCTGATACTTCAGATAATGGCTAAAATTTATAACTTCCTTCACTGGTAGGCAGGAGTACAATTGGAATTCTCATAACAGTACCTCCTATGTGCTGGCATACTATGTTATGTTTATACTGTTACAGATAGACTAGAAGATAAAAAAATAAATACTATTAAAAAGCATCCTTTTTAACCCAAGGTAATAACTAACTTTTTTTCTTTATGTGGGTTTGGACACAGCTTTGCACATATCTTATTGTTAACTGAAGTAATTTAGGCAATTTTCATTGTATGCACAGGAATTAAGCATTTAAGCAGCTTGCTACATACATAGAAGCCTCTATTTGAAAAATCACACAAAACAAGAACAAGCAAGCTATTATGAGTCACTTAATAATCTCCTGCCCAAATAGAGCTTGATAATTAAACAGCTCAAATTATTTCTTAAATTGTTTAAATTTTGAAAAATTTGAATGTGTTTGGCTTGAGGAATTGTTGAATGAAAAGCATCAGGAAGTATGCACACCCATTCTTTCATCCTCTACTTATATTCAATTATATGTATCACTTGGAACTGACAGTGGTTAGAAGCAGCACAGGGGAATGAAAGCATGGGTTTTTCTCACCTTCTTCACAAAGAAAGCACAATTACAGTATTTTGACCACGAGGTCTGGACTCAAGTAATCACAAATGGTTTTGCAACAGAAACCTGCAGGCATCCTTACCCTAAAAATTGTGGGAAACCTGCAGGGAAAGCACTGGCAATTTCCCGAAGAGCAGTAGCATATCAACAACTGAATCCTGAAGATTTCTCCTACTGTGTGCTGTGATTTTGGCCAGACATTGCTCTCTGCTTTCTCATTCATTTTGTACTGTTTGTGTGTCTTGCCCTTCATGGTTCCCCAGATCACTGTTCTTATCACAAGCTAAGTAAAATGGCCTGTTTCTTAATAACAGCAATGATCCATAAGGACTTGTGTCAACCCTTTAGTACCATGCCTTTGAAGTCAGAGAAAATTGCTAAGCAGCTCTGCAAACTTTGTATGGCTTCAAGAACATCACACTTCACTCCAAATCAAACCACTATGCAAAGCACCACAGAATATAATCTGTGGCAGGGGCCCAAAGCAACTTGATGCTTTCAGTGAAGAAGTATCATTGAAAGCTCAGTAACCAGTAAAACCAGTAACCAGTAAAAAGTATCTACAAAGCAATGAGGCTTATATGACAGAGGAGGGTGACTGACTGTTTAAGTTTTAAATTTTCTAGATCTTCAGAAAAAAAAAAAAAGGCAAGTAAACTTATACTAAGAACTACACAATATTGTTATGTGCCAGCATAATTTTCTACTTTTAACCTAAAAGCTGTGGCTGCCTCATCCCTGCATGAGTTCAAGACCAGGCTGGATGGGGCTCTGAACAACCCAGTCTCAGTGTCTGTGCCCATGGGGCAGAGGGGGTGGAACCAGATGATTGTGTCTCCTTCAACCCAAACCATTCTATGGTTCTATAATTCTGGTTCACCTACATATCTGAAGTTACAATGAAAGCATTTTATTAAAATTGCTTCAGATATCAAACCTATTTGACAACTGCCTCAGGAGCTCCACAATATAAACAATACAGTCTGGGAATACAGCTTTCCTTTCAGTCATTATTTTCTAACAGAGCTTTACCTTTAATTCTTCTCTTGGATGTTTTGTACATCTGCCTACATGAATCCACTCTACTGTTGGCATTAGTGAATAAAAACAGTGTTTTGATCTCCGCTATTAACAAAAAGTTTCTCATTACCAACTTAAATACTTTTTTTTTTTTAAGAAAAATTAAAAGTGAATGGGGAATTTCAATTGCTAGGCATTGTCTTACAACTAAGAGAGCTAAAATTCTATTGTCCTTGCATCACTGGAAATTATACTGCAAAACCAAAAGTGTTTAAATTTTTTATTTTTCACAATTCCATGAAAACTTGATAATATGATCCTTACAATCTGCCTTACTCAGCTTCTGAAGACCAGTGTTTGAGCAGAAACTCATAAATCACGACAGGCTTATGAGGAAATTCTAGATCTAGACTTTAACATGCCCTTGTTCTATCAAAACATAATGGTAACATCAATGCCAAAAGAAAACAAGACAAAATGAGTGCAGCATCAAGTACTTAAATCAACAAAACCAATAAAACAACTTCAGTTTGGTAAATGAGGAAATTCAGACCCACACGGTTAATAAGCTTATATTTTCCTTCCCTAAAGGAAGTCTTGTTAAAACTAAAATAAAGATCACAAAGGATGCAAACAAACCTACTCACACGAAGTCAGAACAAAGTTTTAAGTTTGATTTAAGAAAAACAGTGCAGCAACTTTATATTGACAGCAATTTGACGCAGTTAAAAGAAGTCAAACAAAACACAGGAGATGAGATACTAAGAAGTTTCTTTACCTGGCCATTCCCAGGCTGGAGAAGTTAGAAGGAACTATCAAAACATCAAGCCTGGAGAAGGGGTGGGTACCCAGCGTGGAGAAAGCAGCCGAGAGGCACTGAGGGATGAGCGGGAGCAAACGTTCCTCGCAGAGCTCCACGAGGCAGCAGGGAGAGAAGACTCTGTGAGGAATGACTGCCTGCCAGCTCACTGCAGGGTTCTGGAAACGGCAGGGATATCCCACATGGCCACACATTGCTTCATGCCAGCTGACAACAACAAAACAAACCAACAGTTTAATGTGAGATCAGAAATGTGCACGACTGACTATGCTAAGACAGGCATGTTCTCCAGACATCAGAAAGACAGAATTAATTTCCATAAAAGCAGCTCACTTGTATTCTCACACTGTGAAAACACTCATTAGTACATGAGTAGAACTAATAATCGTTACTCATAACTAAAAAGACAGTAGTCACATCTTGTTGTTATAACAGATATGCATCAAAGGAATAAATGCTCAAAATATATGTAAAGAGAACTAATAACAATAAAAAGCATTTATTGAGAAAATTCCTATTCAAATTTGACTACGAAAATAAAATCCCATACATGTTAACATACATTAACACAAACATGTGCAATTAGAATGAAATTCCATGAGGGATTTTTTTCTGTTGCTGTTACTAAATTCTCTCACTTTTAGTGATTCTTTTTTTCTTCTTAAGTAAAGAACAGCAGTAGATATCAACTCAGGATTATCACCACATCAGACTCAGCCTTACTTTATGTTACTTTTGCAGGATATTCAGAGCTGTAGCTGGAAGAAAAGAGGGGTAAATCAAATCCTTCCTCAACACTTCCTCATATACCTTCATAATAAGTTATCTGCCCAAATAGACTCATATCTAAACAGAAATCAACTTCATGTTTTCACCTGTTAGCCTGTCTTCTGTACAGTGGAGAGCTTCTCTTTGATTTGAAATTTCAATTTAAAGAACCTGGTTCTACTATGCCTGGACAGGCACCTAGCATTGCCCAAAGCATTTATACTTGGAAGATCATGCTGAAGCTAAGTGCTGGCACAGAAAACAAAATGATAACATCTAGAAAAGGACAAGATTTTGCTGCAGTGTCAACACTTTAGCACCTTACATAAGTCTTTCTGTCAAAGATGTGGACTCAAAGTTCTTTCATTGATTATGTATGTAAAGAAACCGCATCCATCCATTTTTTTTTCTAAGCATGGTCTAATCCAGTATATTTCTGCTCTAAAACAATGTCACTTTGTATTTTATTATCAGAGTTAAGATTAGGCAGGAACACGAAAGCCAGCACCCCCTCTCTTGTAAAAATTGCCAAGTACTTAAATGACCACGAGGAGATAAAGTTAAAAACACCATAGTTCCATTTAACATTTACTTTGATACAGTCTCCTTAAGCCAAACTCACTGGCACCTGGATAAAAATTACATTACACATTTCAACAGCTTCTTTCGGAACTCCTTCCTTTTCCTGATGCCCAGAGTTTATCTCCATTACCTTATCAGAGGCATAGGCTTAACATTTGCTTCTCTATCCCTTTCCCAGCCTTGCTAGAAATGTCTGCTACTGTGCATAATGTTAGTTTGGTAACCTGGTCTCAGAGACTAAAGTAAGTAACAATCTCTGTTGTGCTAACCCTAAATAAAGATCAACTGGATATAACTGTAAGAGCATATTTTTAAGGACGTAAGTTTTTATGTCCTAATTAGCTGCAAAACACTTAGGGTTTCCTTTTTTGTCTATGCAATAGACACCCTGCTGCAGAGGATTTGGGGATTTTTTTGATCTTTCCCCCCCGCCAAGACACATTAGCTCTGTTTCTTCCACTGTCACCGACTCAACTGCTGCAGATATATCACACTGTGTCAGTTAACTCATCCAGTAACCATTACACAGATCAACTCATAACAATGACCATCGCATGGATTAAAACTTGCACTGACAAAAAGTTACAAAAATATTTCCTCTGTTTCAGAAGTTTTACAAAAGGTAGCAACACTGTGTCAAAATAATCCTTTGCACCAAATCAATAAAAATTCCTATTACCAAATGTGCTGTACAGTAGAGAGGAATACTATAGTGAAGTTCTACAGCTTACTTCAGCAGAGGCAGTCATATTATAAACATAAAAATGGCAAAGGAATAAACACAAAACAATTTCTAGAGGCTTATCAAACCTATAAAGTATTTTAAAATTTGCATAGGCATGTCTTACTGATCCCAGGTAAATTATAAAAATTTCTATTGTCAACATTAATAACAAATTTTTTAACCAAAATTAGCCAGGATGCAAGCCATCAGAATCCTTTAATTTCGAATTCAAAAAAAATAACCCTATTACGTTCTCATGTCCCAAAATCTCACTAGCTTTACCAAAACCATAAGGACTTCCACCGTCTTAATGTTAACACAGCATTAGCCCAAAACAGCTATCTAAAAGGCAAGGCTTTTTTTGGCAAAGTTTCAAATACTTATGACCTGACTCACCTAATCACCTTCTACAACAAAATAGCAATTTCTGTTGACAAGGGGAGAGAGCACTGGCAGTCGTTTGCCTGGACTTTCGCAAAATATTGATTAGAGCTTCCCACAGCTGGACAAACTGGCAGGAGACAGCCTAGCTGGCGGTCTGCAGGATGAGCACAGAACCGACCCCAGGCTGCACTCAGAGTGGTGATGGATGGTTCTCACTCCGGCAGGCAGCCTGGCACAGGTGGAGCTCCTTAGGAAATCATGTTGGGCCTCGCACTGTTCATCACCTTCACAAATACCCTGCAGGGTGGGATTGGAAGCACTGCCTCCAGGTGTGCTGATGAGACCCAGCTGGGTGGTTAGAGGGACAGACACATAGAGGGAGAGCTGTCCTACAGGGAACAGACAGGCAGGAGGAACGGGGCTGGCAGGAACAGTGAGAGGAGCAACATAGACAAGTGCCAAGTCCTGACCTGGGGTGACACAAGCCCAGAGCCCAGCACAGGCTGGGACTGTGCCTGGGGAGCAGCCCTGCTGAACAGGACATGGGGGTTCCTGGGGGACAGTCAGCTGAACATGAGTCACTGGTGTGACACTGCAGCCACCAAGGAAAATCAGATCCCACAGCTACACTGGCACTGCTGGCAGAGACACAGACACAACCACCCTCTCTGTTCAGAGCTGCTCAGGCAGTACCTGGACTATCATGTCTCATTCTGGTCTTCACAACTCAAGGAAGACACAAGAGGGTCTAAAGGAGGTCCATGAGGGGAGGGGAATTGTGAGCAGGCAATATTCTAGCAGGGGCATTAGGTGTCCAGAATGGACTGAGTCCAGTTACATGAAAGATCTTAGAGATAGACATTGTAAGAAACAAGACAGGAACTGGCATTGCTGCAGCAACACAGGATGTAGGATACAAATCCTGAGGATAGTGGGATTTATGAACCCTATTGCTCACCAAGCGGCTTGTTTTCACATAAAAAGAACCACACCTACACCCATGAAATAATGCCTTTGGAATTATCTTCCTGTCGAGGCTTTTCTGTTCAGATTAAACAAGTTCTATTTTGATTCATGTACTAATATGACTCATTTTCATATTCCAGAGAGTAAATGGAAATTCTACCCATATATCTCATTTTTCAACAATATTATAAACACCAACCTGAAATCAGCTTGTACAGATGGCAATGAAAACTCAGTGTTTGTTGGAATAGCAGCCGTGAAGGACTGCTGCTTAACTTCCTGCCAGCACCCCACAGCAATGGTGAAGGTGGATGCTGGCATTGGCATAGACACATAGTAGTACCAGCTCAAGATATCTGTAAATAAAAAGAACATTTGTACAGTCATCAGTCTCGCAGCACACATTAGGTACTTGACATTTTTATGTACTTGAGATTTTGGGCCAAACCTCCCACCTTTAATCCTGGTATTTCTGAGGAAAGAAAAATAATTTCACTGACACACAGAAGAACAATCATACGTAACCACCATGAATTCAGTACTGTTTACTTGCACCTCCAACTTTGCTCTATCTGCTGATGTCTGTATCTGTAAATAAATCATCCATAAGTGGGATGTTATTAATGCAACTTAACCCGATTGTACTGTTATACTGTTACTGCCCAAGAATTACATCAGACATGAAATCTAATAACACCTTTAAATACAAACATATACAAAATATTAAAATTTAATTCTTTCAGCCTTGGACCTACCACCTTATGGTTTTGCCTTGTTTGTATTATGTCACACAGAACAAAACCTTTCTTTGTGTTCTGGACAGTACCAAACTGATAGCCAAATTATAACAAATAACACTAATGCTTATGAATTGGACCTGGCAATCTGAAATACGTGATGTGTCAACCAGGCAGTAGGAAATCAAAGCTTGGACTCAGATAGGATACTACATAAGCCAACAATTTGCTCATGATATTCAGAATGTGCTAAAAAAAGATGAGAGTCTATTAGAAGGTAAAAAGATGCTTTATCATTATGGGAACACACTGTGGGAAGACAAAGAGTATGGTACAGGATGACTGTATGTACAAACAGATTTTGTTAAACTGGAGGACATTTTAGAACAGCACACTTTCCATTAATATAAATGTTGCTTAGACTTTCAGTTTGCCCCTTTAAAAAGGATATAGCTTAAAAGTCACATCCACACATTCATTTATGCCCATAATACCGTCACTACACCATACTAATAATTAATTCCCTTGGAAAGAGCCTAGCATGAGTTACAACCTGATGAATCATGTGCAAACAACTGTAGCTGGGGCAACGGTGGAAACACACAAACTTCATTTATTTTAAGAGAACATTAATACTTGTTCTTTTGCAATACTATTCTGACTACGGCTATGGAACACTACCAAAAATTTAAAAAGGAAAAATCCACAACCGAGTGGATATCACCAAGGCATAAAGGAAAGGAAATAAAGAACTGCTGCAAAACATCTCTTCATTTCCTACCTTAATGACCACAGAAGGTCAAGCTGTCCAAAGGAAGGACAAGCAAAAACATCTTTGGGTTTAGCCTCAATAAATTTTTCACCTGCTATTTAGTATGAAAAAACAATACTGTTTGTGAAGTCTTCTGAGAGGTAGATAAAGCCTTTGTCTCTTTATATGCACTTATACTCCCTCACCCCATTCCACTTCTGGCAACATTCAACATCAAAACCCTTTTGTATTGTCAGGTGAATGTATATTACTCCTCTAATTTTCCTAACCTCCCGTCAGTATGTAAGCAGAATGAACTTCTTTGCTCCAAACACATTAAGAACAAAGAGGATAACTGTTTGCCAAATTTCACCTCACCTTTTTTTTTTATTATTAACTTAACAAAGCTACAAATGAGCCAAGACAAGCAAGTACCACCTTGAGAGAAAAAGGTCACTCAGGACTGCAACAATATATTATTTCAAAATACCAAACTCCTGATGTACAGAGTTTCATTGATAGAAACTGTGCTAGAGGCCCAAGCCGGCACACACTGCAGTCAGCAGCAGCTTTACCACTGACTGACATGTGCACAAGGCAAGGCTCAGAGGTGCTGCACTTAGCATTGCACCTGTCACACACAGAGCATTCCAAAAGGCTCCATGTAGTTATGCTAATGATAAAATCTTAAGAATTAAATAACAGCAGGGGAAGAGTGAAAATTTGAGGAATTGTAATGGAAAAACCATCACGTGTTTTCAACTATGCTATGAAAAAAGCACGGAAGTCAAAAAGCAGTCACAGAAAACTGTTCCAAACAGCACGAGGTGCAAAGGAGAAGGCTCTCACAAATATGAAGTGATTGTCTAAAAGCAAATGGTGTTGGCCTGTGCTAGGCAAACAGAGATTAGAGAGGGTTACAGTGAGAAACAAGTTTAGTAAGACAGGTTAGAGCAAGCAAGACCAAAGAGGCTTTTTTTTTAAAAAAAAAAAAAAAAAAAAAAAAACCAAGTAGTTTGAACAGAATGTCAAAATCAATGGCAATCAGTTCAGCAGTGCAGAGAGAGCAGCACGTGCAGCATTCAGAGATTTACACAGAGTAGCAATGAACATATGCTATTTAGAGCAAACCATGCAAAAGAGCAAAGGTACCAAAGCCCATCCTATTTTGCAAGCATTATAGAAATCATGGGAACCATGGATCCTCCCAGAATAAGATCCAAGATTTCCATTGTCTCTACACACCTAACCAGAGCTCAATCCATTTCCTGCAGGGATTTTAGAAGCCTTCTGCATTCATAGTGTTGAACTGTGTAGGATAACTGTATACTCATCCTACAGTTGTTCTGTCTTGAACAACAAAAATCACATGCACAGGCATGACAAGTGAGTTCTCTCTATAGAACCACAGAATCATTCAGGTTGGAAAATGGTGCATTGGCTGATCAGTGACTGAAACAGTCTTTATGCTGGCAACGCTTCCCTGCAGATAGAACCATGAAGAACTGTTTCAAAGGGAGCCTAACTAACTTTTATTTTGTCTTCTCCTCTCACTACTGGTAAGACGGTCTCCCAGCCCGACCTTCTCTCCATAATTTCACTTCTTTCCTTACATTTTCTTCACGTCAGTGGGCTTTGTTTTGTTTTCCTTCATCTGTATCACATGAGTTATCCCAGGACATAGACCGGGATCACAGCTCCACTCGACTCCTTTTCCCCTCCCCGCGTTTGCCCTGTGCTTTTCAGCGTCTACCTTGGAGACAGCACCACCTCTAGGATAACAGAAAACAGCGCAGCGGGAGCAGGGAGGCGGCTTTCTTTACCAAACACAGGATTTTGTACCTTAACAACATCTGCAGACTAAGCAAAAACACCTTGGGAAGAACAAGATATTACGCTGGGGTTAGTCCATGGGAAAAATAGAGGAAGATCACCCCAGTCCTGCTATTTGTAACGGTATTTTAAAAGAACTTGAATTCTACACATAATTATTTTAGGCAATTATAATACTTCCAAAATATTTTGTTCTTTTCTCCACAGGAAATTGTGAAAATATTTTTTTTTCAGTTCTGCAGAGCAAATCTATCACGCCATAACTGTAAAAACCATGCAGCAACAATCACCTGTTCTATGGGTTATAACTGAAAAACCTTCCATGCAAACGTTTAACAAGAGCAGGAGATTTTAATCTATTTGTAATTGCGCAAAACAACAATTTAAAGGTCGTTTATTTCTTCTACTTGAAATAATAATGATGAATGATGTAATTCCTTCCTAGAATTTTTAATGCATTTAGTTATCTCTGAAGTCATTAAAATTGTTTGAGTCCTATAGAGTTCATTATAACTGTAAAAAATGCCCGAGTTAGTATCTGTTGATGCCAGATGCAAAACCATTGTGAATATTTGTACTTATCAGTATGTTTTCCCTGAAATAGCTTGCACTAACACAAACACCACAAAATACAGATGATGTTCACAGCGTACTGCAACCATGAAGCTCAGCTACCTCTACGGAAAAGGAGAGGTAACCCTAAACAGCATCTGACACACAAAGTAAGAGCTAATGTTAATATAGAAAACTGCAGCTAAATAAGTAGTTATGCAAAAACTACTACTTGGTTGGAGCACCAGGATTAAGAACCCTCCAGCTTTCTGAAACTCTATGTAACTCATAGAGATCTTTGATCTCATCTGAAAGCCAGAATTTCCCACAGAGCATCCAGGCATTCATGCCAGAGCATTTGTTCAGCACTAGCTCAGAGGGATGAGCAGATGTGATGAGCTGGCAGCTCTCACACGGTACTCCCTGATACGTGTTGGAGATCAATCAACACCAGTGCTGGACTCCTTTGTTTTGCCTTCTGAAAAGTGAGAGGAGCAAAACAAAAGCAACTGTTGCTGCTGCTAAGTACAGAACAGCAGCAGTGGCTTCTGTAGCACCCTGTTTCCTCCCAGTAACAGTACACACCTTGTCACTGTCAGTAAGGATCTCAAAACAAGCTCAAGGATTCTATAATGGCAGAGTAAGCACGCAGAAAGCAACCCAGCCAACTTCACACCTAACAGCTCAGTATCTGCTTCTTGAACATGAATCAAACACGTGGAAAGGTGTTTGTGACTAAATGTATTTGCACCTTCTGTGTGTTATAGTAGCATGCTGAAGGAGAGGAAAACCGAGAAGCATTGACAAATCCTATTGTAAATGGCTCCCATTGCACACACACAGCTCTGTGCAAAGCCTTCTCCCAAAGGACACTGCCAATGGCACTTTCCTGATTCATTCCCCTTTGCAAACTACTCCCTAAAGAACCACGGTATTTTTAAACACTTTTAGGTCACACTCAAACAGTTACTATTTCTACTTGCATATGTGTCTTTATCACTATTTTCAAACAAAAGTGGCCTCACTCAATTCCACATGAGGAGATCAACCACAGTTTTGTAGAAGGCAGAATGCAAAAATGACACATACAGGAGGAAACACACTCTTACCAAAATCTGCAAAGGAGGAATCTGTGCATGAGAGCACACCCAGATTAGCTGTGCACTGGATTACTGCATCTACACACAGGGAGATGCATGTCTGTGAGGCAGAATGCAGGCCTCTAAAAGCATGAAGGAATTGACCTTGCTTGCTGTTCTTTTATTGCCTGCCTGCATACTGCTTATAAATACAACCTGTAAGGGCAAAAATATTCAGCTGACTTGTAATTTTCTTCAGAATAGATTAATTCACAACTGCTTGCCAAAATGCTAATTCTTTCCGATAAATTGCATTTTAAAAAATATATTTTACGATTCTGCCAGTTATGTATCATTTTATAATCATGCAACACAACAACAGCATACTGCATATAAATAATATGGCAAACTTACTTTAATTGAAGTAACCCTGAAAGGCTTTTTCGTTGTGTAAAGACAAAACTTTAAGTTGGATACATTTCATATGCCTTTCATAATTGCCTAACAACAAGATCTACATGGGATAGGTTATTTAATACAACAGACCATTTTGAACTTTTTAACTCTTAAAAGTTCTACTAATTAAACTAATGAATTTGTATTCCTAAATTCATTAAGGATGTTTGGGTTTTAAAACATCCCTCTCAATACTACTTCTTTCCCTTTTCCCCCCATATCTGTTTTGTAAATTTTTACAATTCCAAACATCTCTCTGGTTTGCCATTTCCATCTGTATTTAAGCACCAAGATAATGAGGGTCTCTAATTAAACTAATTAAACATTGATGGCAAAGCCTTTTTCCTAGTCCAAAGTCAAGTCTTCTTGCTTTCTTGATGCTGAGACAGGAAAGTATTAATCTCCAAGTGAGCTGAGCAGCTCATCATGGCAGTTTTCCATATTTTAACAGCAGAGACAAGCCTTGAAAGAGGATTCATACATGGCCAAACATAACGAGACAATTCCATGCAAACAGATTAACTGATGGTTCTCAAATCAAGGAGATTTTCATTCTTTTTTTTTTCTCCCCAAGAATAAACTTGTCTATATAAAGGGGAATAGAAGATTCTTTCCCCCAGAAATACTTATTTCTAACCCTTTCCTATATGGTACTTTTTATCAGAACTACTTACACTAGAAAATACTGAACCAGTTTGACACGATATATCAAAACTAACGGGAGCAGGATATACTTTATTAGGTGTAGAACTCCCTTAAAAACTTCCTTCTCTGTGCAGACAGTTCAGAGAATAAAGTTTAACCAACACAGAAGAAATTCCTGCCTGCTTACTATTGCAAAAGGTATGTTCTATCAATGCAAAAAAAAAAAAAAAAAAAAAAAACAAACCCAGAGATCAGATTTTCAGGGCACTGACCTGATATTCCTCATTTCTCATCTATTCCATGTATTTCAGGAAACAGATATGACACAACGACTGCTTGTAATCACTGGCATGCTGAACTACACTCTGCCTGAGAACTACAACGGAGAGAGAATTATCTACCAAGGCCTGAAGTTGTTGAGAGCCTGATAAGGTACTTCATCTATGAAACATTCAACTACAAAGTGATTAAAACAAAGCCAGTTTATGAAAAGTGAAATCTAGCTTTGGAAACACAGAGTTAAAAAAAAGTAAAAAGCAACACAGTGAAATGTTGATGCTTTCAATTCTTACTAAGTTGTCCTAAGTCCTTGAGCAGGTAACTTTTCCACAGAGTGACGTGGAGATTGCAAAGAGACAGGAAAGTGCTTTTAAGGTTAGGAACTTCATTCTTTCAAAAACCATGCATTTACTAAGCTTTATTTCTAATTATAAAAGCATAGAAAATAATTTGCTATAAAGAATATATTTCACCTTCTGGAAGCTGGACTGGTTCTGCTGAGTTTTCCCCACTCATTAACACCACAAAGCCTGCAGCTGCTCGGACAGAGGCTTGCCATGTTGACAAGGCAATGGGTGGCTCTTGGCATGGGAAAAGGGCTCTGTTGTTTATTGGTGATCCCATCGTATAAACACATGGCCTAGACAGAAGGAAAAGGGATTGAAGTTGGATTTACAATAAGAAAGACTGAATTAAGTTCTCTATGAAAAATCAAAACTACTGTTGTACTGATATGTTTTTTATTTTAACCTCATTCATGAAAACTTTACCAAAATACAGAGGGTTGTAAAAAGAGATCTTAGCAGAGTTCACAGGAGTGAGAGGAAAGGCGGGGTTAGTGACTGCTGCTATACATATTTGACCAATGATTTGCATGCCTTTTGAAGGCTGTTTTGCTGGGTGCCATTAGTACACCCCAGTCTTAAGACCAACACAGGATTTTCATATTCCAAAGAAATGTTAGAGGTAAATTCCACAACGACTGAGAAAACTGGCTGGCAGAACTGTGATAAACCAAATGTTGTAATGCTGTGTCAAACACAGTATAAACATTTCATAGAACAGACATTACCAGGACCATTAATGCTACCTGGCTCTCAGAGAGCACTTTTTACCTTCAGACCATATTATATCAGTCTGCTAAAGAAATAGCAATGAAAGGCAAGTTCTACACATCAAGAGAAAACTATCAGAACAACAATTATATCGGCTTTTAATCAGGTATTATACTTCATTTACAGTACTAATTTTTTTTTACAATATTGGTAATAGTGTAGTGTTACTTTAGGACACTCACTGCAACTGATAATTTGCTTTGATCTGGGTCAGGTAGCACAGTTCCAGCATGTAAAGCGACCAGAAATATAATTCTTATCCTGATATGGATCAGATTCTTCACTTGATGCAGAAGAATTACTAGCTAACCTAGGTACATCAAAGAATGACAAATAATTAATTTTAGACTGCTTTTGTCAATTGATACAATATTTGCCTTTTTTTTTCCCCTGATTTATCTCTACCCCTGCTAGCAAGAAACTTCTCAATTCCCTTCTTCTTTCCTATTATCTACCCTCTCCAACTCTGCTCTTTCACTTTTAATGGTCTTGTAACATTCAGATCATCTACTTACATAATATTTAGGCCACCCATAATCTTTGTCAAGATAGGTTGGAATAGATAAGGAAATTGCACGCAGCAGAAGAAAGATAAGCAGAGAACTCAGGTTGTTTGTCTATTTACTTGTTACATTGGAAAAACAAGTGCCTGCAAAACATATCTCCAGTCACTCATCTGGACAACTTTATGACTAGTAATTCCCAGTGAACAGCCATTCAGGCTACTGGAGAGATCAAGTACTAGTTGTGGTATTGTTCGGTTTTGCTCCAAGAGCAGACTTGGGACTGTCTGTTGCTCAGTAATCTCTCCAAGGAAAATTTGATTCATGCAATCCTAAGTCATCAGTAGTCCACATATTTTCATAACATAACAAGACCAGTTCAAACCAGTTCCTGGCAGATCTCTGTCTCCCATGTAAGCCTATCAATTATAATGACAAACCAAGCTACTACCTTAAAGCTAATGATAAACATTCAGTTGATGTTCTGTTTTTGGAAAAAACACCAGTCAATAATTACCCATGTGTTTTTTCATGGTCTTCCTCTTAATTAGGACAACTAATTCAGAGGACCTAATTCAAATTTTTTAGAAATATTTGTTTGATGCCATTCACATTTTCAGGAATATCAAATCTGTTCATTTCGTACTCAAGGTCTGCCTATACTTTTAAAATTATTATTATTTTTGTTTTACTTCTCCATTGTATTCATGACACCATTTGTTGTTCTTTAGGAATCATTGCATATGACATGAGTAATCCAACAAACTTCACACTGCTTCATTAATTACTCAAATATAAATATACACTGGGAACAAAATTATACAAAATACCAGTAGAGAATTCCCCGCAGCTGAGGGCAGCCTCTTAGAATTTGGTCTGTGATTTGCCAGGGTTCTGGAGTATCTTATTCTACCAAACATTGCCCATGAAGAAAAACAAGCTCTTTATTCCCTTCCTGCATTTCCAGCATGCAACAGCACAGAATGATGCTAACTCATGCCACTGAAAAATAAACATCTATTTTCATGACACATTTTCTAATTTGTAGTAGATAATGCTACCTTCCAAACCAACCTCAGTAGTATATTCCAAACAAAACTTATTCTCTTCCATTCTCTGCCCCCCCCCCTTATTTTCAGTTAGATTAACTACCTAATATGCCTTATCAGCCAGCTGAGCACACACCTGTGTCATCAGAGCAGTGTGGAAGGAACAGCATCGGTTCAGAGGGGTCAGGAGTGTCTCTTTTAACAAATGTATTCTGGAAGGCTTCCTGGTCATTGCTTTAGAGCTTTCCCTCCCTCTCTCTTTTCATTAATACAAGTCACTTCTGTGGTTGACTTTTTTTGTTTGGCCCCAAGAGTCCAAACAGGGAAATGCTGAAATTCCACGTGTTCAATTTCTCTACTAAAAACAGAAGTGTGCCTTGCTGTGATAACATGTTTGTATACACTTAACTTGCCTAAACTCATCCCCCAAAAGCTTTGCTTCAATTGATTTTTTTTGTGTATTGTAATACATCATTGTTTAAAACAAATAAAATTGAAGTCTTGATAAAGTTGTGCATAGGCTAAATTTCAAAACATTGTACTACTGTTAAATTAGAAGAAAACATTGGAGCAGTCAACACAATGTTTGTACTTTGCTATTTACTTTTCTTCAGGATTGGAACCACAGTATAGACTCCTCTGGCAAAGGATTTGTCATCTGCCTAAAAAAGCACCATATGCATAATTTAGAACAATTTAAGGAATTCTCTTCTGAGAATATAATGTAATAATACTTTATACATTATAAATGGGCTTTAATTTTAGAAGAGGCAGAAAATATTGACAGCATTTTGTACAATGACCTTTATCACTATATTTATGGGCTCATCACGTGAAACTTTCTTTTAAAAATGTAGCAAGAAGATCTGGTGTGAAAATTGATTTTCTGACAGACACTAGTTTTTGGAATATCCTACACAAGCCTGAAAATAAATCAACTTGAAACTCTTTGCTATTCCCTCCTATAAAGAGCTTATATTAAAGATTTCTGTACAGTACCATATATTTTCACAACCACTAGATATAATGCCAATTCTTCCTCTTGTTTCAGTTTGCAGTTCATTTGCTACCATCAATGTGCTTAACAAAAAAGAGGAAGGAAATTTCAAAAGTTGATTATGAGAATAAACAGGAAAGGACTGCATTTCTAAGCTGATTACAATATTGATAAAGGACTAGCTGTGAAGTAAGGCTGTTAAATGTTACGTGTATTGATCTTCATGCTGTACAATCAGTTGTGTAAGCCAGGAAGGAAAAAGAGCACGAAGTATTACAGTACAAATAACCTGTCATTCACACCTTTTCTTCCCCTAAATGATAATTGCCTATTCCCTGCACACACTTATTGACATACACACAAATTATTTATTCCTGCTCAGAATGAAAAGACACAATCACTTAGACAGGCCTGAGGTCTTCAAGTCCACTGGAGTTTCACGAGCAGGGAGTTTGTCTGTTCTCCTGGAGGACAGCAAAAGGATTCAAACCAAGGCTGAAATGAAAACTCTGGAAGAGTGTACTCATTATCTTCACAGCTGCTCAGCAACTACACGATTCTGCTACATTCTTGCAGCTATTTAAAATTATTGCACACAAAGCTTTCAGCAAACAGTTACATACCTGCCACTCTGGTCTGTGGTCCATGCCACGGATCTTCCACCCGGGTTGGTTTTGTACCATATTCTTATAGCGTGAGGGAAGTCTGCTGGAGTCCCAATTCCTGGTTTCCTGATCTCCAAGCTCCAAGGGCCAGTAGCAAAGGGAAGCTCTCCACAGCCAGGTGCCTGGCTGCAGTGAGTAAAACAGCACAGCTGTTCCTCCCAGCGCTTTGCAGGTAGAGCCACGAGTTCATGGACAATGTGATTCCTGAGATTTCCCAGCTCCTTTGAAACATCAGTTAGCTTGGCAGGCCTTGTAAATTGTTCAATGCCTGACACAGCAGCAACATCTACCTCTTCAACCTTTAGCACAGATAAATCACAACAGTCCAATACCAGCACAAAATCCTGGTTCCCATGATTCTCTCTGTCACAGCAGTCCTCTGAACTGGAAATCCCAGAAGCCTGTTCACTGTTGCTATGGTTACCATTTTCATCAGAAGTATCTTCTTCACCTTCACCACTGACAGCAAAACCATTATATTCCATTTTAGATGAACAGGCACTCACATTTGTCACAGGAACGTGGCAGGGTTCAGATGCCCTCATTTTATGGGACTGATCAAACTCTGACTGGCAGCATTCTCTGCCAGTACTGCTGTTTTTCCTGTGCTGGCTCCCAGTCTCAAAGAATAAAACTATGCTGCCTTCAATAACTTTACTTTTAAAATCCACATCCAAGTCCAACACGTAGTGCTTTACAAGCATGTAGCTGGTGTTTGCCATTAAAGGCAAGTCATCCTTCATGGGGTCTAGCTGTGGATCCATGTTCCAGTCTATTGGGCAACAGTTTTACAAAGCCTTAGACAATTCTTACATAGGATGTCTCCAGAAAGAGAAGAATATTCAGCTTCCCAGTGCCAAAAATAATTTTGAATAATATTAGAGTCTTGAAATTAATTGTAGTTTCTCCACTTCTCACATTCTAAAAAAAAAAAAAAAAAAAAAAAAAACCACACAACAAAATCATTTCACAACCATTTCTGAAATGCACTCATTCTAAAAGCTATTTAAAGTCCAGTTCCCTTTATTAAAAATCATACAGCCAAAGGGTAATTCTAACTCCACAGAACAGCATCCATCTAGGATGGCATCAAGCTAGTTGCTTCAAGATTTGCTGTCAAGAACCACTTGGCTGTATTTTTCAGATAAGAACTCTAGTGAAAATATTTCTAGACAGCTTTTATAAACTGACAGAAACAACCCTTACTATAGTCAGCTGCTGTTGACTCTCTTCACTAATCCTTTAGAAAAGATACATGGTTACGAAACATCTAACTTTATTTATTACTGCACTGTTTGAAGTTTTATTTATTTCAAATGTATCAAGAGATACTGATATATTTCTACTGTGGTTTTAAATAATGAGAGTACGTATAATTTACCTCATATTTTAAAGTTTTAGAGTAATAATTTCATATATACAATGCATCTCCACAGATTAATATACTTTCCACATTACAACCACTCTCATATCAGCACTTCTGGTAAACAAAAAGAACATGAGCCAATTTACTAGAGTGCATTCCAAGTATTCCTTTAAGATTGTTCATGAAGATTTTTAAAAACTATAAGTAAATACTTAAGGTATATAATTACACCTTAATAGCTGGAAACTCACAACACTCCGGACAAAAGTGCTTTACAGCAAAACAAAAGGTCTTCTCACTGGAAAACATGTAAATACCTATAAAAGCATGAAAATATGAAAATGCATCAACATTTGTTGCAACAAGAAGCAGAAGTTCATCACAGAAGTTAAACTGTCATGTATTCATTGTTTTGCTATGACCACTGTGCAAAAGTCATGCAGTCTTTTTTTTTAGATACTTCTCTTATTCAACATTATGCAGGATTCTTTGCTATGTTATGCTCATAATATGAGTATCTGCTTTTCATTTTTGTGAAAGTAATGCATTTCAATTTTAGAAAAGGTGGTTCACTAACTGGACTCTAAGCATAAAAAATAACCAGGAATTGTAATTCTACTACAAACTTCTGATGATCATTTTACAAACACTGTTTTGCGTGACACTTCTTCAACACAGAGATGTAACAAATAACTAGTATACTTTAAAAATAGACCTCACATTCAATGCTGTTTCCTTATCAAATGTACTTTGTAAGTCATAAAATTATAAGGCAAGCTAATTATTTGGTTACATGTTTTAATATTTTAGAAGACAAGATGTTCACAAAACAACCACAACAGCAGATGGTAGCCAACATGAACAGAGTCACTCTTGATCACCTGCACATAACAGAGTTGCATAAAAGGCACAAAGAACGGGAAACGGGGAGTAATGGTCCTTCCTGGAATGATATTTGTATAACATTGTTTTTCCACTTAATACAAAAAGCAGCAATGTGAATTAGAACCATAGGTTCAAATACAAGAAAAAAGCTTCCAGGCAAAATAAAATATGGTTGCAAAGTAGACAAGATTAAACTTTCTAAAAATACCTATAGCAAAAAAAAAAAGTTTCTTTGTAACACAGTAACTCATAGTCTTGATTGTTACACTTAAAAGGAAAATGTAATAAAGAGAAAGGGGAAGGGAAGAACTTGGAAATATAATTCCATCCTACTGGGGAAGGTGGAGGAAAAAAACTCAGGGGCACCTGAATTACCCAGAATATCCATTTCAAAGGGTGAACAAGAAAATGGAGAATAACTGTTACAAAAAGTAGTCTAGTTAAACTTGCAAATAGCCCATTAAAAACTAGAATCATCAATTATGGTACTTGACACTGAAATTCCATTATTCTAGGAGGCTGATACTTGCAATTGCTAACAGCTAATTACTCCAGTTTAACTTCACTCCAACAGTAATAATCCAGATGAGAAAATCAGAAAACTCTGAACTTGTTGGAAGGTTCAGCAGAGGCACTGCTAAATGGAAGCAAATGAAAGGCTTACGAACTTAAAACAAACAAACAAACAAAGCAAACAAAAAAAACCCCAAAAACAAACCAAACCAAACCAACAAAAAAACCCCACCAAAACAAAAAAAAAGAAACCCACAAAAAAAACACCCCTCACCTCTTACACGAATGTGAAAGGCACGTGCAAAATGCAGCAGTCAAGACAGTCCTACCTCTTGTCAAGCAAACGTGTGCCAAATACAACGCATACACAAAACACCTCTTATTTCAGAGCTGTTTCTTTTCATGCAGTTCCAAAATCTTAAAAAACAGAAATGAGAGGGCTGTATGAGAGAAGATCAAGAGACCGATCTCCAACCAAACCAAGCAGTTACAACTCTGTATTTGACATCTGCCAAGCCCCAGAAAATTCTCTTAAGCTGGGAACTACTTGAAAGTAGTTCCAAATAATTTGAATACATTAACTGGTTAATGCCTTAAAAACCATTTCAACTATTTTTCATCGTGGAAAATCAGAGTTGCAGAAACTTATTCAAACACAAATGCTGACACAAGTAGCAGGCAGTAAGCCCCAAGACAGTGCTCATTTCCATCTCATCTCTTCTGTTTTTCAGACAGTACACAAACACATTCCCTGAAATAACAGCCAATTAAAGCAACTCAACAGAAATTTATGCAAATCCAGTTTCCTAGAAAACTAAGGATGGTCAGATGAACCCTACCAATTTATGCTAAGTCTGTTTGAAGATATTTCTCCCAGCAGCTCATTCTGCCAGAATCACCCACTTGGAACAACTGCCAGTAGGGAGCTATTTCCATGCACACAAGCCTGGCACGTGCACCCAAGCGGTGATTTAAGGGAATATCCTGATCTGCAAACAGGGACCTCTGGAGCACAGAGACTAGCTGGTTTATATTATGTACTCACTGTATTCCTCAAAAGGTGTAGACGAACTTCTGCACCACAGACTTTCCCTACATTCCACTGGCCAATATCCAGATGACACACATTTAAACAACAGCTTTTTATATCAGCAAAACAAAGCCATGTTTGGCCTCTCTTCACCTTCAGCTAAGCATTTGCTTCATCTGTACATAAAAGCTAATTCAATTCCTTTCAACATGCAGGTATTAGAACTATAACCTATAACGCTCTCTACTTAGCATTTAAAGAAATTTAAAAATGAAAAAAAAAAAGAGCCTTTTGGATAAACCTTGTCTTTCATAATTATAAGCAGTTTATAACTAATTCTCTTTAAACTGATTTCATGGCAGCTTCTCCCAAATCCAAGATTTAGAAATTTTTCACACAGTGTAAGACATTAAGATCGTACCCAGAAGTCAGTTTTGAACATCAGCATCAACAATAATTTTACTGTTTAAATATCAAGTAATATGTATCCATTTTTTTTGGTAATTACAAACTTTTTTTCCCCAACACATAACACAAATAGGTAAGACATCTTAAGCCTTTTCAAGGCAAGAATGAGTTCTTCTATAGATGAAAGTAAGGTTTAAACAAGCTAATAGGAACATTTGCTACTGTTAAACTGCTACAAAACAATCCAGAGAAGAGAGCTTGCAGACCTCACTCTGCATCACAAGGAAACCACCACATTTTGTAATGAGCTTGGATGCAGAAATTAATTCAAATACTAATGTCCCTGGATATAACAATTGGTGCCACTCCAGAAATTTTCTTTTAAGTATGAAAACTAGAGAAATAATGAGCATAATGCAAGACCTTTGCCAACTACAAGTTACAGCAGGAAGTTAATTCTGATGAGCTGAAATTACAAGTCGAGATAGAAAACTCCTTCTTTCAGCTGAAATAAGAGGGGAAACACCAAAAAATCAAAGTCTCCATCCGCCCCCCAAATACTAATTCCTTGAGAAAAACAACAAAAGACTAAAAGAGAAGCATACCTTACTATTGGTAAAGAAGCTAAGAAGAGCATCCTGATATTCCCCTTAACTTCTCTTTAATCCACTGGCAATTATTTGTATTACACTAGTGACTGAATACCTAAAACAATTAAACAGAGACCAAATACTTGTTTTAAAAGTCCCTACCCACAAATCTACATTACTATGTTTATAAATAAGATCCCAAACACTTACGTAAGGATGGAATTTTTCATGTTTTATTTTACAGAATTATTTCAAGGTGGATGTGATAATCTGGTATACCTAACCCTGCTTGAGCTGCAGCAGTCAACTGATGGTCTTTAGCAGTCCCCTCCAACTTCACCGATTCTGTGGAGATGCTGAACAGCATTAAAGAGGAGCAGAATTATTTTCACTCAAAATACACAAGGAAGGGGCACGTGCAACTGACCTTCAGGAGATGGAGCATGCCTGTCACATGATATTGGTATATAGGAAGCATCCAAATAAAATCCGTACTGAAATAGAGCTGTTTTTAACTCAGTGCAGCAGTTGGTATATGAATACCACCTACCATGCCAAAGAACCACTTTCTTAAGGCTGAAATGAGAAAAAGACTTTTCTCTTCCCAGTGTTGACAATGGCAAGCCACCTCAGACACTCAACTTGACCTCTGCAAAACTAAGCATTAAACTGAGCAAAGGAACTAACAGACAACTAGGCCGAAATCCTAAGATGAATTACATACGACCATTTATTAAAATACGAGTTTCACCTACATGTTTCTAGTGTTAAAAAGGCCAACGGGTGGGACAGCTCAATAACCAGCTTTGAGTGGGTCGATGTTTAAAGCTCTTTCAGGAAACCAGAGGCCCAGAACAGGGGCACTGATTCAAGCGGTGCGACAAAAGGCGGCAGGTACTGCTGCGCATCCCCCTGCGCTGCATTCTGAGCCCTGCGCTGCTCCCCGCGCTCCAGGGCAGCCCTTCAGTTCATGAGCGAAGGCAGCGACGGCAGCTCGTCCCCTCCCGGAGCGCCTCCCCAGCCGCGGCCTGGCGGGAGCGCCGCGGGACGGGGATCCCACCTCGGCCCCGCCGGCCCGGAGCGGGCCCGGCCCGGGCAGGGATGGAGCCGGGGGAGGGCAAAGGCAAGGAGGGAACGCTCGGAACGGGGGCCGCTGCCCGCCCGGGGACACGCGGAGCCGAAGCCGCGTTACCTGCGCTCCGCCCGCCGCCCGGGCCCGCGCGGCGCCCTCGGATGAGCTCAAACGGCCCCGCCCCGGCCCCGCCCCGGCCCGGCCCGGCCCCGCCCCGCCCCGTACCCTCGCCCGCTCCTTCCTTCCCCAGCCCCGCTCCTTGCCCGGGTAAGCGGGGACAGCGCGGTTCTTGCCCGCAGGCCTGGCCTGACCTGGCCAGCCATGGGCTGATTCGGCGGAGGACAAACTGTCAGAGACTGAGCCAGCGGTGTGGCCTGGCGGTCAGGAGGGCCAGTGGTGTCCTGGGGTGCATCGGGAGCAAGTCAGCAGGTCATCTGCAGGTCGAGGGAGGTGATCCTGCCTTTCTGCTTGGCCCTAGCAAGGCCACATCTGGAATGCTGTGTCCATTTCTGGGCTCCTCAGCACAAGGAGCTACTGGAGAGGGTCCAGGGCAGGGCAACAAAGATGATTTGGAGTCTGGAGCATCTCTCTAATGAGGAGAGACTGCAGGACCTGGGTCTGTTTAGTCTGGAGAGGAGAAGACTGAGAGGGAATCTCAGCAACATGTACAAATACCTCAAAGGCAGGTGTCAGGGGGAAGGTGACAAACTCTTTTCAGTGGTGTCCAGTAACAGGATGAGGAGCAGTGGCCATAAACTAAAATGTTAGAACTTCCACCTCAGTATGAGGAAGAACCTCTTTCCATTGAGGATGGCAGAGCCCTGGAACAGGCTGCCCAGGGAGGTCATGGATTCTCCCTTTCCGGAGACATTCAAGACCCACCTGGACACATTCTTGTATAACCTGCTCTACATGACCCTGCCTTGGCATGGGGCTAGATGATCTCCAGAGGTCACTCAGCCTTTTTTCGTCAGATTCTCCAGACCAACTTTGTAGCCCTCTGCTAGACCTGTTTCAGGAGCTCAGTGTCTCTTAGTCCTGAGCAGAACTGGGCACTACTCTCCAGGTGAGACCTCACCAGGGCTGAGTGAGGGGCAGGGTCACCTGTGACCTGCTGGCAGTGCTCCTCCTAATGCACCCCAGGACACCATTGGCCTTCCTGGACACTAGGGCACACCAATGGTTGTCTTAATTCAGCCTCATGCTTTGATACCAGTTTGGCTTCATCAAATCTTAGTGCAGTCATTGAAATATTGGATAAAGAAACTGAAACATCTTGCTTTCAGGAAACCTTTCTCAACCAACACAAGAAAACTACTTATTGCCCTGGAGACTGAGTTTTATTATGGTCAGTGGAGAGATCTCATTGTGAACCCTTACAGCTCATACACCAAAGGGAAGCTGAGTGGAGCGAATCATCATTAAAAACTTCTATTCACTCATCTCCAAATGTAATGTAAACAAAGAATGTAAGTAGACATATGCATAATGTAACACTTTGCTGCAGGCCTTTGATTTAATAATATGAAATGGTTTGCCACTAGCAAACTGAAAGAAAAGGTTCAAGAACACAAGAAATGCTACAGGGTAGAACTAAATATAAGCAAATGAGGGTCTAGAGAATATTTTGTAATCTGACAGATGGGCTGAAAAGCTTCTGACACACCACTGGAGGAGAATGGCTGCAGGGAATGGCCTGTGGTGCTGTAACACCTCCAGCCCCATGTATGTCAGAAAGAAGTACAGCTGCATTCCTGAACTATATGTGTTGCTCAGTGACAAAATAAGTTTGACTCATTACCTGGAGTTGTCTTGACCATGCAGTATGTATCCTCCCTTTTCTAAACAAGGAAATGTAGAAAACTGACAAAGTCCAGTTTTTAGAGCCAGCTGTCAGCCTCTGGGGCCACCTGACTGCAGAGGGTATCCAAGACACGGCTGCTGGCCCCTCAGCTCTGCTGGCAGCCTTCACCCTTCTGCACATCAGGGGCACCAGCTGCCTTATGGATGTCTGTCACATCCAGAAGAAGCTACAGGAACACACTGAAATCTTTTGCTGCAGTCTGTGCACTTTTTCCAGACAATACCAAAAATAAATATGATAAAGGGCTCATATATGCAGTTGTTGACTTTAGCTCCCTACATAATTTGATTCAGAACCCGCAAGAAACATTATGCTGAGGTGGTGAGGACATAAGCTGAAGAGTCTGACAGAAGGATTTGTGTAACACTGTCTCTTTTAGGCCAGTGAGCACCATCGCAGTATATCAGTAGCACACACACCTGTCTGAGAAGGCACCGACTGACACTGAATGTAAAGTAGCTTAGCACGAAAGTGTGATAGAATCATCTCCCCCTTCTTAACTGCCCTTCAGCAATGAATCTGGGAACCAAAATCTCAGAACCGGACTGAGAAAATCATAACAGGTAATTTCATTTCAAAATCAAGGTGATTGCATTCGGAATTATTTTTTTAAAAAACAGCACAATTCTTTGTCTCGGCTTTCTTCCACATGTTCGTATTTCTCGCATTCGGAAATGAGGGGGGCCTGCGGGCGGGGCCGGCTGTGTGACTGACGGCGCGGGGCGGGGCCACTGACGGCGCGGGGCGGGGCCACTGACGGCGCGGGGCGGGGCCGGCTGTGTGACTGACAGCGCGGGGGGCGGGTCCGGCAGGGTGAATGACAGCGCGGGGGGCGGGGGCGGGTCCGGCTCGCGCTCTTGCCCCCGCCAGCAGCCCGTGACGTCACACATCCCCCTCCGCGCAGTGACGTCACTCCCGCTCCACCCTCACCCCGCGGTGACGTGTGTGACGTCACAGAGTCAGAAACTATTAACAATTTGCCCACAGGGTTACAGGGAACGAGATGGGGGTGATGGGCCAGATCCTGTCTGCTGCAAAATGTGGACTGTGTCAAAGTTTTCCTAAGAAAGGATGTTCTGTGGTTGATCTTTTTAACTTTCAAGCCCAAGAAGCAAGAGAGGCCATGAAACTTGTTGGCCCTGTTAAGGTTTAGGGCTGGATGTGTCTCAATGATCTCAGCCCTGGGGGAGGGTATCACACCTTGGGTGGAAGGATTTCCACTGGCAGTGAGCACAGGGAATGCAGAATTTATGGCCCACACGGACATCTGGCAGAACTCCCAAGATGAGGAAGGCACTAGTAAAGGCAGCTCAGGACCTGGGCTGAATCAGCTCCCACTGGATACAGGCTGATTCCAACAGGGGTAGATCGTGAGCACTGACCCCAGAACCCCCCCAACCCAAAGGAAGAAGAGAAAGACTGAGCACGGGATCAATTAGCATGAGAAGTAAGAGAGTCATTAAACAATGGAATATAAAGTATAAAGAGAGAGTGATTAGACATTGGAATGGGCTGCCCAGAGAGGTGGTGGAGTCACCATCCCTGGAGGTGTTTAAGAAGAGGCTGGATGCGGACTCAGTGCCATGGTCTGTTGACAAGGTGGTGTTGGGTCATAGGTTGGACTCAGTGACCTTAGAGGTCTTTTCCAATCTAACTGATCCTGTGATTCTGTAATTAACAACAGAACTATGTAACTTGTAGCCAATGGACATTAACACCTTTGTTTGCTGAAGTGTATAAACAGTGACAGCTTTAGACAGTTGGTGTGCTGGATTTGTGGAAGCGTCCACCTTCCACCCCCCGCAGAATAAACAACGTCTCCTCTCTAAACCTGACTCTGTGAGTTCAGAGAGCTCCCAAAAATGTCCCTCTTGCTCTGTCAGCCCCGCTGGTTCTCGTGACACCACATCCCCTCCTATGACACCACATCCCTCCCCCCCCATGGTGACACCTCTCTTGTACTGTCACCAGGTAATGCGGGGCCAGGGAAGGGCTCGGGCAGCCCAAAAACACTCCGTCTAGTTTTCAATCACCATTACATTGGCCCACCCTGCCCCTCTCAGCACCGCGATGGTCTCCGGGCCCTCATGGCCTCGGCCATCGCACCCTCACACTGACACAATCACGGGGCAGCTTCTGGCGCTTCCACAAAGTGTTTCTTTTTCACAAACCCAGCGGGTCCCGCATGAGGCTACAGAGGGGCCCCCCTGCCCTCCCCAAGGGCCAGGACAGCGACTTCTGCAGGGGTTTTGCAGGATGTCTGTGGGTGTCCGTGCTGGGAGCTGAGGGGATGCTGTTCCGGGCAGGGGGGCTGTGGCCACAGGCATGAGTGGGGCCCAACAACCCCTTCCCTTCACCCCATCCCAGAACAGCCTCCTTCGCCTCCAGGGCACGGGCCAACATGTAGCTGACCTTCCTCTGGTGGGCCAGGGCCTCCTCCTTGTCATTCACCTGGGGGTGTTTAACACAGAAAGGAGAGAAAGACATTGGTCAGCTCAGAACACGGCGCTGTTTGTAAACTGTGCATGTGCTCCCCCCGGGGGTCATGGTGAACAAAATACTGACCAAATCTATCAGCATCTTCAGGATCTCGTTGGGGTTGTCCAGCTCCTCGACCCTCCTGCAGTCCCCACCTGAGGAGAGCAGGCTGGACAGCTTTTGACCCAGATTGTTCTTGTTGCTTTGTAACTTGAGACGCTCTAAGGAAAACAAAAGTACATGAGCTGTGGAATTCATGGTAATTAGTTTTTAAACAGTAAGTAGCCTGAAAAAAACACAGGCCATTTGCAAGATTTCTAAAAATATTAAAATACATTAAAATTATGGATCGTATGTGCCAGACTACAGAGCTTGAAAGCGATGATGTTGCTGTAGGGGAAGTCAGGGTGTTTGCTCTTGTAGTACCACATCCCAAGAGTGCTAAAGGAATCTGGGAGACCAACCAAACTTCTAATCCTGGCAGCTCCAGGTCAATTACCAACACAGATATATTCTGATGTCCCATTCCTAAATTCTGCAATGGTTTTGACCAGGACATAAGAACTGAAATACTTCTCTTTATTCCTTTTTTTAAAGAATAAAAGGATTAGCAGAATTCGTCCTATTTTACAGATTCGAATTCTTCCTCTTTTACAGAGGGCTTTGTAACTCTGTAACATATTAAGTGTAAGAATAATAATCAAAAGCAAAATAAAAAGCTAAATTGATTTTAAAAACCCCAAAAAACAATAACAAAACAAACCACCACCAACAACAAAAAAACCCCAACCAAAAAAACCCATAGAAACTTTAAAGTTCATCTAGTCCCACACCCTTCCACCTGGCTTTTCTCTGCTGTTTTTATAACAAGCATCTTTACCAGCCAGATATTATTGTCATCTTGTATAACAGCTTATTTATTCCACCATGTTTTCAGTCAGATAGTGGAGTTCATACATGTGTAATTTTAAAAAGGGTGCAGTAAAGGCCTGGACTGGGAGCTCCAGTGTCCTACACGACCTGTATATTCCACTTACACACCCCCCCCCCCCTGCATTTCACACGTGAAACTCATGGCAGAAATTCCTCAATTACAAAACACACTATTTAATATCACAGTGAGTATTCACAACTTTGTTTTTTCTTGACTCTTCATAAGCCCCCACCAGCAGCTGAGCCACAGCCACACATCTCACAGGGTAAGAAGGTGCTCAAGCCACGAGCTCCCTCCTTTTGCAGCCAACCCCCCAGACCCTCGGCTGGCCCAGGTACCAGTGCCCCTCAGACGCCTCCAGTTCGCAAATTTAGTTTCCTTCTTCATCTTTATCCCTTCTGCAAGTCTCAGGGCTTGGTCCTTCCTCTGCATCAGCTGCTGCTCAAAGGCAATTCTGAAGGCATCTGCCACGAGAAACGCTTCATCCTTACTCTTCTTCAGATTTTCAGTCTGGGTTTAATCCAGGGAAAATTTAAAGTACTTTAAGCAACTTGGAAGCAAAAGCAAATATAAAGTATATATCAAGACGCAGACAACTTGTAAATAAATATAATCAAGGAAGTAGCAGGAACCAAATGAAGAGTTTTCCTGACATATTTTGAGATGTGTTTTAAGTCCTTTCTATACACATGCACAAACCAGCTGCCATCTACACTGACAATCATCTCTGTGTATTTACCTCTGTTCATCTCTGCACGTGCAAAAGAGATTGAGGGGGGCAATAACATCCTCTGCCAGCTGGGCCAGGAGCAAAAGGAACAAAGAGAATGAAACTTATGTCAAGGATAATAACTTGGGTACAAAAGGGACAGGACAGTCCTTATTTTCAAAACCAATAAGTCAACTGGAACTTCTGCAGCAGGACCACAAGAACAGTTTCCACATTTGCAGAATCAAAGAGAAATTAAAATAAAAATTCTGAATTCACAGAATTTCACTAAATTAAAAAAAAAATTAAGTGCTTGAAAGTCACATTATTGATTTAAGCCTGAGGCAAATATATACTTTCCAGCAAGATCAGCTTCCTGACATAGCTGTGGGTGCTGATGCCAACCCAAGGGAGGGGTGGAATGCACGTCAGGAAGGAAGGAGGAGGGTCAGTGGCAGTACACACCCACAGTGTGTACATTTATGGAGTGTATACACTTAGGGTGTGTTTTCCTTTTATAAAAAATATGGGAGGAAGGAAAAAGAATGCAAAAGATTTTTTTGTTGTTGTTGTTTTTCCTACTAGTAAAGCCAAATAGACATAATTACAATGTTTCTACCGGCAAAAGCCAGGGCATTACAAAGCACCACAAACAAACTTTACACTATTTGTAAATAGCGTAAAGCCCTTCTGGCTTTAAAACACCTGAGTTTACTGGGTTTTGAGCACCCTGACCCCTGTCCCCCCCCGCCAAGCCTCGTTACCTCTCGCTTGAGATGAAGGAGCTGCTTCCGAGTGAGAGCTGCCACCTTGGCACAGGGGCAGGGCTGCCCCTCGGAGCTGCTACAGGTGCAGGCCCCAAGCACCGCCAGCTGGAAACCCAAAATGAGCCACCCATTAGACATCCCACCCAAACCAGCACCGAAAACACCACACAAACCTCCCACCAAAACCATCACCCAAACCAGCACCGAAAACACCACACAAACCTCCCACCAAAACCACCACCCAAAACAGCACCCAAACTGCCACCCAAACCAGCACCAAAAACACCACACAAACACCCCACCAAAACCACCACAGAAAACTCCACCTAAACCACCACCAAAACCACTACACAAGCACCCTACCAAAAACCACCATCCAAACAACCACCGAAAGCATCCCACCAAGACCACCACACAAACAGCCCCAAAACACCCCACAAACAGCTCACCAAAAACACCCCACAAACAGCTCACCAAAAGGAGCACCAAAACCACCACCCAAGTGTCCCACTGCACCCCCAAAAACACAGCACAGGGAGGGTGAGAGTCAGGGGCAGCAAAGGGGCAGGAGATCTGGAGGATGGCTTCTGGCTCACAGTGTTTTCCAGACAAACCCTGACAGCCTGGGTGTGCTGCTCCCCACAGCCTCACCAGAACGCTTCTATGCTAAGCAAAGCATGAGGAATTGGGTTTAAGTGTCAGGAAGAAGAAAAACAAGCATCATGGCTTGTGAAAAACTGCTCAATGCTCCTTCTGTCTCCTCTTTCTTTGCAAGGCAGACCACAAAGTAGAAAACTCATGAACAGGCATGCAAATTAGGTAATTAAGTACTAATTAGCTAAAAATGGCTCCAAAGAAAGAGATACATAACAAGCAAGCAAATTTTCTCTGTGTTTTGAATACAAACATATCTCTGAACCAGCCAATTTGAAAAACACATAAGCCATACTTACTTCAAGACCTGTAAAATCAGTAATGTCACTTTTATTCAACAACATGTTCTCCTGAACAACTTTCTGTTGTTTTACATCGAGCATTGCAAGGAATTCCAAGCACTGCTGATTCAGGACTACGAAATAAATCAAAGAGATTAGAAAAATCTTCTGCTCTGATTTCTTAATTTCTGAGTTTAACTGCACCCAAAGCAAAGGATTCTATAGTTCAAGCATCAGTTTGGGAACCTGATGAGACAATGTACAAAATCATATTCCAGTTGTTTTTCCCTCTGTGTTTTCCCAGAAATAATGACCCACTTAGACACCATTTCATGTATTACTGGGCCTCAGGTCTAAGGGCTCATCTCATTGTACACTCACAAGTCAGCCAGCTGGTCTGCTAGAACATTGGGGAAATAATTATATAAATCAGCTATTTTAAAGGTTTTTGGGAGGCAAAAATAAGGGAAAGGGACTGGAGCCCTCTGACCCAGCAGCTGCTGTTACTTCCTTTCCAATTTAAAGAGGGATTCTGCATATCCACTGACACCAGCTGCCACTAAAAACACACTTCTTCCCGCAAGAAGCTTCCTTCATAGCTAAATCATTAATTACTCCTGAGAAACAGTGCATCAAGAAGAAGAGCTTTTGGTGGCTTACTTGCATTTTCAGCTTTAAGTGTTTTAACTTCTTCTGTCCTCAGTTTCAATGCTTCTTTAAAAGCTGCATTTTCACAGTATATCCTGCAGAAGTTAGAAAAAAAGGCTTTATTATCTTGTAAGAAAAAAGAAGTTTTAAAATGGGCACTCAAATAATTTAAAAGAGCAATCCCATTAAAATGTCATATCTAATATTTCTGCAAATTAAAATTAGGATTACTGGAAAGATGGAAGAAAAAAATAAAAAGTGAAAGGAGTATTTGGTTTGACAAGTTTTTACCTATGGAGAATTGTACCAGCAGTTTTCTCACTTGTATTTTTCATGGAAAAAATGGTAATATTTTCCTGTAAGAATGCCTGTACCAACAATCTGTAGTATGTTGTTAGAAGCAAATCTGGTAGCCAGGGGCCAAAAAGCACCGTGGCAGTCCTCCTGAGCCAGGCTAATGCATCAGGTTACACCAGTGTGTGTAACCTGCTCACCCCTCGTTGTGCAGGTGAGGGAGCAGAACCAGGAACCTCCACACTCACACTGAGGTTTCTCAGATGCCACAGGCTGTTCAAACAGGCTCACCCTGGCCATGAAACCACACCCTCACACAGCCAATTTAATCCAGGTGTGTTCAAGTGAATGTTAAAAAAAAAATCATTGATGTGTAAGTAGACAGTGCCAACAGCTTCTGGGTTTAAGAAGAGATGGGTTCAGGTGCCCTGTTCTCCTTGGAAACTCAAAGCAAGCAGTAATTATGAAACTCTGAAACATTTGCTAGGAATCTCCTACCTCCTTGAAAGAGCAAACTGATACTGGACATGTGACAGCTCAGCTCTGTAAACTTCCTGCAGTGTGAACCCTGTTTTCAAGGAAAGCTGTGCCCTCAGGGCTTGCCAGCTGAGCAGACACAATGTGCACTGACAATGCATTTTTCTGTGAGGTATTTTAGCATTTTCCTCTTGAACAGAGCAGTGGCATCTGAAGACCTAAATGTCAAAGCAGTACAATTTATTTGGTGCATCTCCTCAGCTGTCAGTAAATGCATGGCTTTGTTCAAAACTAAATAGTCTGAATTACTTCACCTGAAAAAAAAAAAAAGGGAAATACACATTGTTCTCATTTTGCTATCTTAGATATCAGGAAACCATTTTGGAAAGCAGGCTGAGCCCCTGGCTTTCAGTTTTCTGAAGTTATGTCTCTGTTTTACGACATTTAGCACCAGTTTTGTAGTTCCAAACTGGGCAGCTACACTTCCAACCTCCTCAGGCAGGAAAGCCAAAGGCTTTTTCCAGAGGCATCCCTCGACAAGTGTAAGTCAACAAAAGAAAAGTTTGTAAACTTTTGGCTTATTCCTGGATTCTAAGTTGAAATATTCTAAATAAAAATATATACTGAATAATAATAACATCAGCAATAATGATAAAAAAATAATGACAATAACAACTCTGATGGGGAGACTTCAGAGATACAATTTCTACTTTTCCATAAGTGAGTCTGCTGGTCACATTTTTCAAGGTCTGTTATACATTATTAGTTTAGTGCCTCTGGCACATTCTTGCCGAACCACACCTGCTGTCCACCCAGAGTCACTCTTAATTAAACAAAGAACCAGTTGATCAGCCTCTCTCAAAATCCTTCTATTTTACCTGTACTTATGCTCAGATCTACAATCCAAGAAAATAAAGCAATGATTAACCAGGAAATTATATTTCCACGTGCAGGCACACCCCATTATTTTCTATGCTCATTTACATTTAAGGTAAATAAGGATAATCTGCCTCCAGCTGGCTGATGTAACGGGATGAAAATGAAAGCTTAGCCCAGCAAAGCCAGCCTATAGACACGCTAAATAATTAAGACAACAATTTTAGTAGTTTTAACTGAAAAGTACAAATGTGACTAGCATGAAAATAAAATAAATCTTCTAAAATTTGGAAGAGAATTAGGAAAACACAAAACCCCCAGAAAACCTGATGAAACAAGTTTGGAACACAAAAAAAGATGACACATAGCATTCAATGAAATTAAAAATGAAAACAAATATATACACAGTGGAAGTAAAATACCTGTCGTATTTTTCTGTCCACGTGTCTTCTATGTTTTTAAATCTATCCTGATCAAATTCAATTTCCCACTGCAAAATATTTATTTCCTGTGGAAAGAAACAAACCTGCAGCAGCACATTTCAGGCTTCCCAAAGAAAGGAAGAAGAGAAATCTCAGTGACCAGTGAGGATTATTTGTTAATAACAAAATTGGTGCCAGACACTGAAGTGACCTATGGATCCCAGACTGTATGACAGGAGGACTGTGTTAATGCTTCCAGTGGGCTGTAACAAAACCAAACCCACACTGTCACATTTCCCTGTCACCCTTCTGATCTGTGGAAAGGCCATAGAGGAGGAGGAACAAAGGACAAAACTCAGTTTGACACAGCAGCTCCATGCCACCTTCCTCCTCCTCCCCATCTTCCCTATGAAAACTTGGCACATGTTTCCTAGACCCCTTGGGAATTTTCAGCTTAATCCCTGAAGAACTGAGCAACTCACTGTGAATGACCAAAACCCACAACAAACACCAGCTGAAAGTAAAGGAAGAACTCTGGTAATTTTTAGGTATTATTTGCACACTCTAAGGAATAAGAAGATCCAGATCAAAGCAGCGACACATTAACGTTTCCCCATTCCACTAAATAGGAATAAGAACGCTTTCCTACAAGCTCTGGAATTAATGGCAGGTTTGCACTGATTTAAATGAACAGTCCGTTAATCCCTCATTAATAGCCATGGGCTTCCATGTGTAAAGGATTCACACCCTTACCTTCTCTAAAGTCCTCTTTTCTTCCTCAGTTTTTTGAAGCATTTCTTTTGTATGACTAGTGGCTTTATTAAATACTGCCTAAAAAAAAAAAAAGAGAGAAAAAACCCCACAATTCTGTCAAACACTGTCATTAAGTTCACTTAATTTGGCTTTAGACACATGTTCAGTCCTACACACAGAGAAGTTCACATCCTTCATTAAACAGGAGCGTGCAGAATGACAAACGTTACAACTCCCTTGTAAGCCCTGGTGGGCTCTGATTCCAAGTCACTAAATTACACAACAAACTTGTGTTCCAATCTCTCCTATTGAAAAATGCAGCACAATTTAAGATGAGATCACGTTGTTCTTCACAGGTTGTCCAGAAAATCCCATCTTTGAACACTTGGTTACAACACGGTTAAGCCGTTGATCCAAGTGTAACTGGCTGCAAATGTCTGAGGGCAGAAACTGCTCGGCTATAAATGGGTTATGCAAGGAGGCAGAAAAGCAGGAACTGATTTCACCAGCGTTCATTGTGACAGTGACCAACAGAACTATTGTAGACTGTGAGCAAGAGAATGACCTGACATCTAACCCACACTGTCCTCTAGGACAACAGATGGAGGAGTAACTAAAACGCCTTTGACTAGCAGCAGGATTTCAAGCCCTGGCAAAATCTATCACATAAGGGACTGAAGAAATGGCCTTATTTTTATGTTAAATAGATAAATCCTGAAGGATCTTCAGAGATAAAACTGTGAGAACTGCTACAACAGTAAAGTTTTCTTCCATAACCACATCAGATCTGTGCAGAAAAAGCAGCACATTGCAGCAGCCACGTCTGCAGACACCTCCAGACTCAGAGCTTTGAACTGCAGCGCTGGGAAATCCTGGTTTGTGAGGTTTGGATGAGGAGCAGCAGGAAAGGTTTTCCCTTTTCCTTCCGTCAGCACCACCTACCCAACAGTTCCTGAACAACTCCTACCATGCTCTGCAGGATTCTCAGGGCTTCATCTTTTCCTTCAAGCTGCCTTTGACACGCTTCAAGCTCAACTTTCAAAATTTCAACTTCCTGAAGCAAAACAGAATAGGGACACTGAGCACAAGCCAAGGTAATCCTAAGATTCGACTGTAGCAGCAAAGTGAATTTGCCCTCTTCTGTTTTACCTCCTTGACTTCTTTTCAGGGTCTCCCCTGAGGTTAGAGAACACAGAGCAGATAAACTGTGTATTTTCACAGCTGAAGTCAGCTGGCTGTGATGCCAACACACCAACACATTTAACCACATTTGGAACCCCAAAATGTAGGAGTTAACCACCTCTCAACAAAAATGCAGACTAAAAAGCCAAAGATTGCTTACATTGCAGATATTCAGGCCCCAAAGCTTAATAAAAAATAACACCTGCTAAAGTATATTACTTTCAATATTCTCTAGTTCCCTCAAAATACCTTCCCCACCCCTCAAAAAACCCCCCAAAAACCCCAACAAACCCCCAGAGTACAAACAGCACCTCACACTGTGATTTCCTGCTGTAAAATTTAATGAAGATTCCAAGTACCCCTCTAATTTCAAGAACCTGGATCCATGCCAAGATCCATGTTCTAGCCATGCCAAGATCCTCTTGCTACATTAAAAGGAAATGCAGATTTGGGGAGCAGCACCCTTGGCACCATTACCAACCTCTAGAGCTTCCTGAAGTCGTTGCTTTAGTTCTTCATTTGACATTTCAGTATTAGATTCTGTAGGATTAACAGGAAATACTGAATGATGAGATACTATAATATCTAAAGAAAAAAAACGAGAATTTGCTTTAACCTGAACACAAGTAAAATGCAGAGGTGAATTTTCATCTTTGTAGTTTGTTTTACCTTTTTTCTGGAGCTAATAAACAGATTTAAGAAATACATAAATATTAATTTCAAACACAGTGCTCACAGTTAAAGAAGTGAAATACAGGAAAAAGATCAGTTGTAAAGACAGAAAATAAGGACAAATATTTTATACTTTCCTTTGGAAAAAAAATGGAAAAATCCCTCTTGATTTAAAAAATAATTTAATTTTTTTAGATTGTTTTAAGATTGTAACTTTTCAACAACCACAGTCAACACAACAGTGGCTGGCACTATGTAGAAGTAAGGGCAGTTTTAAGACAGCTCAGTTTATTGTGGCATTGGGATAGTGGGGAATTGTTCTGAAGGAGAGAAATAAGCAAATGATGCAGAAATACCTCAGTCAAAACACTAAAAATGTAAAGGAAAGCAGCTGAAGTGTAATGAACAGCACTGCCTACACCTGATGGTATTTACAGCAGCGTTTCCTTCACAAAGAAAAAGATGAATGCCAACAGAGGTTCTGAAAAGAACTTTTTAGCCCAAAAGGAAGCCAAATCACAAATTTCAACTAAATAGCAAATGAGATTTTTGAATATTTAGCCACAAGCTCTAGATAGGATACCTGAGAAGACTTAAAGTTACTTAAACAAAGCAGGAATCCAAGCAATTCCATTCAATTTTATGTATGTATGTAGAGAGACAGCCACCACAGGATGCTCTTTGCTAAATGTCACTTTAAAAAGCAAAAACAAACACTTTAAAACCGGGCGTTTTACACTAAGAAGGGCCAGAGCCTCGATCTCTGAAAAGCAACTGTGCCGTTAATGTCCCGGGTGGAAGGTGGAGGTTCCCAGCAGGCACAGGATGCACAGGCACTTACTAGAATCCTTCACGAACTTCGGCAAATGGTTCAAATTAAACTTGATGACAATATGTGAATCAGCTGAACGGCTCAGTTTATCTAACAGAGGTTTTTCCCCGGTGAATAATTAACTTCCCAATTACTCTTACCACAGCTGTTCTGCCGTGTGGAACTTGCAGCAGGTTTTCTGAGTGATCCATCGTAAAAACTGTTTCGTTTTGGACCAGGAAGAGCTGCAGCATCACTTTCTTCCGCTCCCTTTGCTGACAAAAGGGAACTACAAGCCTTTCCAGATCCTTTCCTGGATCTAAATGAATAGGTATTTTGTAAGTTTTCCCCTTCATAAACACCTCCAGGTCTTCTCCCAAGGCCGTTTCCCAAGTCTCCACATGTCATGTCATCCTCCTCTCCCTCCATCTTCTCCTGGTTTTGCGTTTGTTTTTTGTTTCTTTTTTTTTCCCTTTCCTGACCGAGGGCCCTTCACCACGGCCAATGCCAACAGCACCTCCTGAAAGCGACTGTTTTATCTAGAAGAAAAGGAAAAGCGTTTATTTAAAGCAGCAGGACAACGCTGCAGTGAGACACACGGAGCCGTCGGCGCGTGGCCGCTCCCCCGGCGGGTCGGGGCTGCCAAAAACATCGCTCCCACCCCTCGGTGGGAGCCGGGGCCGGGGCGGCAGCGGGGGCAGCGCCTCGCTGAGACCCACCCTGGGCCTCCCCGGCCCCGCTCCCGTCCCAGAGCACCCCTGGATCCCCCCCGCACCCACCTGCACACCCACAGGCACAGAGCGATGCCGGTCCCGCCCCGGGGCGGGATGGACGGAGCGGCACCGGGAGCGGCATCCGGAGCTCGGCGGAAGGTGGGGTTGGTTATTCTTACCTTTTAAAAGAGGTCCCTGTTTCCCCTGCAGCCCCCGCCCCGCCGCAGCCCCGAGAGGTGTCAGGCAGCTCTCGGAAACGCGACCTGAGGTGACCTGACGTGGTCACTCCAGGTGCTCCCAAGAATTGGGGCTGTCCTCTCCACCCCACAGACCGCCCTCCCCCTGCTCCCTAGTGCCGTCCAAGATCAAAGCACCTCTGCCTGTGTTTCCTCAGTGTTTTTTCTCGGTTGTGCCAGGAAACTCCAGATTTATCATCATTTTGGTTTATAATATCAAGTTGCTGATGCAGTATTCCTTTGAGTCCCACCCAAAAACCCTATAACCAATCTGCAATAATCTTAAATACCTAACAATAATACTCTTTACAACAGAAATCTTTAAGAAAGTGGTTTTACTATATCATGTATATTGAGAGTTTATTAGCAAGCACTTCCTACAGCAGGCTTTTCAGTGAAGGAAGGTTTTTATCTGCCCTGCCCTGCTGGGGTCCAGGCTGTACAAGCAATTAGAAGCCAGTGTTTTGATTGTAGCCACGTTCTGGGGCTCCACAGGTTTTCCTGCCCAGGGATGTATTTCCGGGGTAAACCTGCAGTGATCTGTGTTCCACTACTGGTATAGGTGATTGGGAGTACAGAGAGAAAAAGGGAAAAGAAAGCTTATTGCTCTTTATTGTTCAGCATTCCACACCAGTGCAGATACAGCCCATGCGTCCTTACCCATGAAGGAATTCCCAAAGTTCTGTGAATTTTAAAATAACTGTTACCATGTCACTTCCTTCCTTAACCTGAACCAACCCCTCGTCTGCATTAGCCTCACGCCCAAGGACACAGTGGGGCACAGCAGTTTCCAGTCTCACAACTCAGCTTTAGATTAACCCCTTTTCAGGACACTGTTGCACCCTCTAGAAATCCAAAGTGCCACCAGTTATCAGTATTTTACAGTTTTTCTGGGGTGAGTTCATGGTTTGGTTTTAATTGTGAGGCCCAAAGAGTTCTCAATTATTGAACACAGCTCCTCTACTGAGAAATTTGGTGCTATTTCCATCCTTCCATTCACTTGTGTGGGTTCTCCTGTGTGTCTCTCCCAGGGTGCTTCAGAGGCTGTTCCAAACATTCACAAACTTGTCTGTTCTAAACCTTCTACTCCCCAACCATATCCAGTTACAGTAAAATTCACGTTAACTGATACAAAATGAATGTCATTCATTGAACCCTCCCAGGAAGAGATTCAGCAGTTACTGTTCCACCCAGAGTCAGTTGTTGTCCTTCATCCATCGCTCAATCCATTGCATAATCTGATCCAAGTTTCTCTCCAGGTCCTCTGGAGTGTTGCTGGGTAACTGGTGCACAATTTCCTTTTTGTATGACTCCATAGCTTCTTCATAAAGAGTCTGAAAAATCTCACACTGAATGTTGTCTTGCAGCTTTTTCCCTGTGTAGCCCCTAGAAAACAAGAGCACCAAGGGAGAGTGTGAGATGTGCAGAAGCAGTGGAGATTCTGTGACTGACACCCTCAAATACCCCCCCTTTGCCCTGGTCTGCCCCCTGGCACACCTGCTCTCCAGCCTGTCGTAGAGGAAGGAGTTGTCTGTGCGGAGCACGAACACGATGTGGAACCAGCGCTCGGGGAAGAAGTCGCAGCCGTGGTAATCCACCACCACCCCACCCTCCCTCATCCTGTCCTCCAGCTCGTCGATCACCTGCAGGGCAAAGGGACACAGGCAGGCTCCCCTGGCACTGCAGAAGGCCCAGACACGTGGGTGGTTTAGGGGCTGCACTCACCCTGTCCTCATCCAGAATGGGGCAGTCGTACTCCTCATCAAAGCCCTCGTACAGCTCCCCTGCAGCACAAACAGGGTCAGGGCAGTTGGGGGGGGCAGAGCCACCACAACTGTCTACATGGGTATGTTCATTGCAGGAGGATGTAAACAAAGGCAGAGCTTAGCGAAGGGAACACTTGGTTTACAAATCTGTGTAAGGGTAAGTTTGTCATTTACTACTGACCACCAAGAGTCCTGTTAGAGAAAATTAATTGCCTTTTGATTTAATATATAGAATCCCAGAATGGTTTGGGTTGGGAGGGACCTCAAAGCTCATCTTGTTCCTCCCCCCTGCCATGAGCAGGGACGCCTTCCACTAGCCCAGGTTGCTCCAAGCCCCATCCAACCTGGCCTTAGACACTTCCAGGGATCCAGGGGCAGCCACAGCTTCTCTGGGCAACCTGTGCCAGGGCCTCCCCACCCTCACAGGGAACACTGTCTGGGAGCGGGAAGCTATTTTTCTTTATCCTTCATACCATCCTTTGCCCTACATCCCTCTCCAGCATTTTTGGAGCCCCTTTAGGCCCTAGAAGGGGCTCCGAGTTGTTCCTAGAGCCTTCTCTTCTCCAGGCAGCACAACCTCAGCTCTCCCACCACAAGCAGAGAGCTGCACAGAGCAAAGAATCCCCCGTGCTCTGGTGACTCCTCTGTTTTCCAGCACCTTCCTTGGCCAGGTCCCCCACGTTGATGTAGCACAGCCCTGCTCTGGATGCCAGTTCCTTTCCCAGTGTGGTTTTCCCAACGCCCGGAGTGCCTGGAGACCAAAACCACAGGACAGGGTGAGGGAGGAGGTGCAGGTCCCCCCAGACACCCTCCCAGCAGGGGAACTGGGGCCTTTGGCCAGTGGATGTCGAGGGATTCGCGTGAGGGAAAAGGGCCCAGAGCTGCACCCCAAGGAGAACCAGGGAGGGCAACGCTGGAGTGGGAAACGGGAAACCAGGGAGAGAACCCTCACTGTGAGCAGGAACGTCACCCACACCGGGAGAAGGGGGGGGGGGGAGGGGGGGGGGCAAAGAAAACTTCGGGACGGGATGGGAGCGTCCCGAGTTCTCGGTCAGGTGTGACACCCCAAATCCTCCCAGGCCAGGACCCCACACCCCAGATCACCCCGACTGCAACCCCAAACCCCAAACCACCCCGGGATGGGACCCCAGACCCCAAACCACCTCGGGATGGGACCGCAGCCCCCAGTGACTCTAGGCTGTGATGGGGCTGCGGTCTCACACCCCAGATCAGCCCAGGCTGGGACTGGGCCGAGCCCCCCGTGCCCACCGGTGATCAGCACGTTCGGCCGCCTCATGGCGCCGCCGTCGCCCTGGAGACACGTGCGCGGGGCCTCCGCCGCCGCCGGCGCGCGCCGATGGCGTCACCGCGCGGGCAGGCGCGACGCGGGCAGCCCGGCGACGGCCGGAGGGGAAGGACCGCGCGGGGCCAAGGGGTGACGGCACCGGCACCGGGGGGACGGGACGGACACACCCGAGAACACCGAGAGACCCCCCCGGGGCACCGAGAAACCCTCCCGGGACACCGAGAAACCACCCGGGGCACCGAGAGATCCCCAGAGTCCGAGGGCACCGAGACTCCGCGAGTGCCGCCGCCCGGCAGGGGGGAGGAGCTCCCCCGGCGCCCCCCGGTGCCCCCCGGTGCCCCCCGGCCCAGGATGTCCGGCAGCGCCCCGGGAAGGCCGGCGGAGGTGGGTCCGGGTCGGGGCTCTCGCTCAGGCGGTTCCTGCCCGGGCTCGGCGTTGGCGGTTCTCCTTTGCCACGGGGTTATTTTGTGCCGAGAGTAACGTTCGGTGTCTGTGTGTGTGGAACGCACGGGGCGTCGCGGGTAAATATGCAAGTTCCACCAAAAACGGCTTTTGTGCGAATAACGGCCTCTTGTAGCCCCAGCAGACGTTGTTTCCCGGGTGCTGAGGGTCACGGGCACGGCGGGAGCTTCAGACAGAGTTCACCAGAGAAGCTCCCGCGGAGTCGCGAGGTGCAGAAAGGACCCCCAACACCCCCAAGAGACCCCCAAACCGCCCCAAGACCCCCTGGCTTCCCAAGCCCCTTCTCCCAGAGCAGCCTGGGGGCGGCTGGATCCAGTCTCAGCCTCAGACCCGGTCAGTGGTTCAAGTTTAAAGTGTTGTACAAGTGTCACTGTACAACTCTGTCCCGCGGGATTGAGGGCAGCAAACCATTATCAAATATATTTGTATAAGTATGATTGGACAAAGAGATTTTGATCACAATTATTCACTACACAGTATAGGAGCTGTAATAACTGTGCACTTGGAAGCAATAGTTGGAATATGAATGTATAAAGAGTTGAAATGTGAGCATGAAGCTAAGGGTGGACTCGATGATCTCAGAGCTCTTTTCCAACCTTAATGATTCTGTGATTCTGAATATTTAAGCAATTGTATTAATGCAAAACCAATTATTAATTAGAGATGATGTCACTCACCAAGACCAATGACCAAATCTCTTTGGCTCAGCCTGGAGGAGTGACCTTGAAGTGTGTCCCCACTCTGGGGAGGAATCTGCATACCCACAAGAAGGGATATGTCACAAGATCCCGCCCTTAAAATTTGGGCCTGGGCTTTTCTCGTATGCAGTGCTGGACTGTCAGTCAGGTGTGTCCAGGCTGTGCAGCTCAGCAGCTTTGGAGCAGTTCTCAGCGGCGTCACTTGTTTGTTGCTTTCTCTGGGGATTTTCCCAGCTCTGCCACATCTTCCCCTCCCTCTCAGGATGTTTCCCTTTGGGATTGATGAGTCAGGCTGGTTTCAGCTTTGTTCAACCCAAAAGCAGTGTGACCCCCCTTCTTCATTCCCCACTGGGGACTTTGCAAACGGGGCCTTGTTGTAGTTGTTTTACTCCATTCCAGGAAGAGCATCCTGGCACCCCTGGCTCTCGGACACTCTGCTGTGTTGGTCGATGAGATGTGTAAACTGTGGTTTCCCGGCCCTTTTCGGGAATGTTGTGTCTGTTCTGTCACTCACATTTTCACTGGGGGCTCTGTTGCCATCCAGCCTGTCTCAGCCCTGCACTGAGGGGCTGCCAGTGACCCCTGTGATGGTATTTGGGGCCTTTGAGAAGTGCTTTGGAGCGTAAGTTTGCACCCCTATTCCAGCTGGGAGCTCCTCAAACCCAAAATTCAGTGCTGAATGGTTCTGCGTTGCTGTCACAGGCTCTGGTGCAGTCACAACTCAGCCCAAGCTGCCCTATGCAGCAAACAGGGAACAATCTCTGATTTTATTGTGCTGCCTCAATAGCTGTTCTCTGCCATCTGCTTCCAACTTTGAATCACAAATGCCTGCATTGTAAGTGTTAAAGAAGAGGGGAAAAAAGTGCCTCATACTGAAAACTGCACAGAGACAATGTGAACATGACCTTAATGTAAACACAGTCTGAGTAATCTGATGCTGCTTCTTCATTCTTATCTCTGATTTAATTTTACTTCTTTAGTTTGGATGTGTGTTTGTGGAGTTTTCTACTTGTTCTGTTCTTGACAATTTGCTGCAAAATACTCTTAGCACAACATGTGAGAGGAGGCTTTATTTTAATACTGAAGAATCTCAGAATCCCAGAATGGTTTGGGTTTGAAGGGCCTTAAAGCCCATCCAGTCCCACCCCCTGCCATGGGTAGGGACACCTTCCACTGTCCCAGGTTGCTCCAAGCCCTGTCCAAGCTGGCCTTGGACACTTCCAGGGATGGAGAAGTGTACACTGGATAAAAAGCTGCCATTTTCTAGGGACAGCTGTGGCCAGATAAAGGGAGGAGGTGCTGCTTCAGTGGCACAGTGTTTGTGTTCTGCAGGTGGCAGACTGGCTGGAGCACCCCTTCGATGATTCCTTTGGAAGCACCAGTGTCGCTGTGAAGGCCCTGAGAGGCAGCTCTGGGAGACGCCGGAGGCAGCAGCAGAAGGACCCAAGTTCTGTGCCAGAAAACAGCAAAGCCAGGGCTCCTTCCAGGAAAAGGGCAAAGCCCTCTGTGGTGGATCTGCCCTGTAGCAAGTCCAGGCAGAGCTGGAGCCTGTCCCAGGATGAGCTGCCATGGGTGGAGAGATACAAACCTGAGACTCAGGTGGGACTTACTCTGAGTTCTAACGTAGTAGTAACATTATAGTAACATACTGTGCTTCTGTCCATAATTTGTGTTGGTCAGGCTCCCAGAATATCCTATTTTGCTACAGCAAAAAGGTGCTGGTCTGGTTTGTTCACTGCCAGGAGCTCTTTATCTGTAGGAGACAATTTCCCTCAGGCCTCCTGAGGAGGCAAAGCTGCTGATGAGATGTTGTTTCCTGTCCACTTCTGAACCTGTTACTGAATTCCAGCCACATCCATCTGCTCCAAGCACTGGGAAAACCCAGCTGTCTGGGATTTGCAAAGGTTACAAAAGCCTGTGCAATAGTAGAGTAAAAGGAGCAAAAGGTACCAGCTCCAGCAGTAGCTATGAAGCATGATGACACCAATAGGCAAGATTGTAGTGTTGTTACTTTGAGAATAATTAACAGCTCCTTATTTCCCAACTGCAAACAATGGAAAACAGGTTGTTGGAGGAAACAGGTTGAGCAGATCATCCTTAACTGTAGCACTTGCCTCTGCAGAGCATAAATGTAACTGGAACAGACACCAGCATGTCTGTTAATATTTCAGTCAGCATGTATTTTATCCTTGAATCTCATCTTTAGAAACCAAGAGGTGAATATATGGATTTCACATATTTTAACCTTGTTTCAGAATGACCTTGCTGTGCAAAAGAAGAAAATTGAAGAAGTTGAGGCCTGGTTAAAAATGCACATATTTCAGAGGCAACCAAAGCAGGTAAACATGCTAAAGTGAACAGCCAGAGGTATCCAACCATACAAATGAGCTGGATGCAATTCTAAGTTCAGAGAAAAACCTCAGCTGAGAGGTGGTGATTGTGTATCATTGTAAGAAGTCTGTTAAGAACATAGGTTAGAGCTTGTACTTTTGTTTTGGGCCTGTGCTGGTAAGAGGTGGACTCTGATTTTGGTCAGAAATATTATTTTCTGGCATCCAGTCATAAATCACAACTCTTCAGTGTGCTTGAAACCTCAGGTTAATTTTCAGGTCTCTTGGCAAATGTCCAGTTGCACAGGGTTGGTGTACTAGGACGTTTTTAGTTTGGGTGGATGGGAGCTGTTCTTGTACACAGGCATAAATTGCCAGTGTTGCCTAACTAACCAGGGGCTTTGGGAACAGAACAGGACCCTCAGAGTCCTGGCCTGGCTCTCTCTGTCTGAACACTCAGCAGGTAAATCAACAACACAAAATATGTGACTTGGGTTTCACTGGGAAAGAGAATCATTGCCAGAGAAAATACAGGGGAAATTCAACCAATGTTCATTTCCAGCCAACTGTCATTATTTATCAGTCACATTTGGGATTATTTCTGTCCCTCTGTGTCAGGGTGGCTCTGTTTTGTTGCTGACTGGTCCCCCTGGCTGTGGAAAAACTGCAACTCTGCAAATTCTGGCCAAAGATCTTGGCCTTCAGGTGCAAGAATGGACCAATCCTGTATCTTTAGACTTTACAAAGGAAGAGTTAAGAAACATGTTTGACCATGGTAAGTATTTTGGTTTTTTTCTCTTATTTTTTCTGTTCCAGTTACTTTTGTGGTTTTCATATGCTGTGGTTTTGTTTCTTTTGTGTCTGTCACATATGAAATCAGATCCACATCTGTGTAAATCCATTCCCTAGTGTATAATAAAAATTTTTCTGTTGCTTTTATCTGGAAAGGGATTTAGGTTTTTTACAGTGTTAACTCCAAAATAACTGACAATTCAGATCAGTACAGAGAGCTCTGTAATAGCATGGATATCACTTGAACCAACTAAATAAAACCAGGTAAATGTCTTTATTGGGGTCCTCACTTGAATTACACCTTTTAAAAATTCTCTTGTATTTGTTTGCCAAAGGGCTTCTTCAGTGGTGCTGTCAGAAAACAGCGTGGGTGGGTGTTAGTTCTTGTGGGTATTTTATTCTACTTGGTATAATATAGAATACATATTTTTAATTAGTTTTCTCTTTCAGACTCCAATTTTCATATGTTTCCGAGCCAGGCCCAAGCAGCTCTCTTTCAAGATTTTCTATTAAGAGCAAATAAGTATAACAAACTTCAGATGCTTGGGGAGTCCTCAGAAAGTGATAAAAAGCTTATTCTTATTGAAGTAAGTGAAAACTTGTGAAATCTTGGGTTGAAACAGTACCTGATGTTGTAATACTGACATGCTCACGAGCTTCAGCTGGTGGACTGGTGTTTCCCAAAGTTCATCAGCTTTACTGCAAATGAGGTCTTTATTGCTCTTTGAGCCTCTACAGCAGTTGAGAATCACGTTCTACTTGTAGATGAACCATATAACCAAAAGTCAGGAATTGGAGTCTGATTTGAGTACAGCAATAAGTAACAGTGTCATAAAGGAGATCAACACAACATTGAAAGTCATTCCCACGTTTGATTATTTGTCTAGAAGTATCTATGTGTGTAAAAAGGAAGAGTGGGAAAAAATCCCATTATTCCTGTCCCTTAAGGATGCAGGAGAGTGTGGGAGACAGATGAGGATGAACACAATGAGAAACATTTGCAATTTAGCACTTGGTCCCTGATCTTCACGGGGTGTTATTTAGGTCAGAGGTGTGGACTAAGGGGTTTTGGGCAGGTACGGGACAAGACTTTATTTGTACTTGCTCAGGAATGTGTTTCAATAACAATTTATTTCTAACCTTTTCTTCCTTTTCTGGAAGGAATTTTAGAAATTGATAGTCAAGTTGTCTGTAAACTTCCAAGACAAAAACGGCAAAAATTCTAGTTGGGTACTGTAGATTTTAGGAGTTTTGTGTGACTTGTCTTCATAATGTCACCTTCTTGTGTAGGTCCTGTCACGCCTCACATGGTGTATTGTGCCCTCTTCCCCAGCAGAGCTGTTTGGAGTGTTTGTCCTCTGGGTAAATCTCTGTCTGGCAGGCAACATGATCACCCAGGGCTGTTTCTTAGGAAGCAGAGACAGAAAGAAAGGATTTATTTTTAGATAATTGTTTTCTGTAATGAAAGACATACTGTGCTTTGGGTTTGGGTTCTTTCCCCTCTCTCTGGCTCTTTTCTGCGTTGGCTGCATTCAAATTTGGTTGCAAGGAAGCTAGCCAGGAATCACCAATGTGCAGCAATGTGATGTGCCATGACAATCTTGATGTCTGTGGGAGGGAATATTCACATCTGAATGTAGTGTCACCAGCTTTTTCTTTTGGGCAGGACATTCCCAACCTGTTCTACCGGGACCCCAGCAGTCTGCATGGCATTCTCAGGTTGGCACAAAATAAGTTTTTAATTATTATCTTTGGCCACTCGCAGCAAACTGGGGTTTTGTCCTCACAACACTTGCTTGTTTTTCACTTCAGGAGATTTGTTCGTACAAGTAGGTGCCCCCTGATATTTATAATCTCTGACAACTTCAGTGGAGACAACAACCAGAGGTTACTGTTCCCAACAGAAATTCTAGAGGAGCTTTGTATATCCACTATTAGGTAAGATCTTTTCTCTCATTAAAACATGGTTAAAATAAGAGAGAAGTCAGAAACTAATTGATTTTTTTTAAATGACATTCAACAGTTTCAAGCCTGTTGCACCAACAAATATGATGAAAGTTCTCAATCGAATATCTGCAGCAGAAGCTGGGATGGTAAGTTGTCAGAGCTGCTGGATTCTGTGCAGTGTTAGGACCAAAAGATTTCACACTTTTATATCTGAAATATGGTATTTTTGTTACTGTATTTGTTTGATCTTTTATAGAGCCCCACACTCCCAAAAAAAAAACCCTCACCATTCGCCCCAACAGAAAACAAGGAACAAGCTTGTTTTTCAGATTAGTTTCAGTTGATCCTTGGGCTGAGTCTACAAAGTTACTTCTGAAAATTTATAACAGTATTTATATATATGAAACAAATAACAGGAATAGAATTCGTTCCATTGGTTTGTTGTATCCAGCAAGGCTAGAAGAGGTCTTGAACTTAAACCCTGTATTATTCCTGAACTGTTTTGATTACAATTGAGTACCTTATTGAATGACGCCTTGCAAAGAGTTCTGTGCCTTTTTCTCTTTAACATGGCTGTGTAACAATGGATTAAATGTTTTAAAGTGAGCAGCGTTCCATGGTTTGAGCACACGGTGGATGCTCCTGTGTCTGTGGTGTCCGTCTGCAGTCATATTCAAATACGCCTTTTCCCGCCTTTTTTGTTGTTTTTAATGTTGCTTTTCCTTGTAGAACAGAGAGAAAAATCATGCCCTTGATAGAGCTTCTCTGGAGTTGCTTTGCAGAGGTTGTTCAGGTGACATAAGAAGTGCAATAAACAGCCTTCAGTTTTCCTCAAGGAAAGGTAAAAGAGTTTGGTTTTGTTAAATTAACAATGTTTTGGCCATTTTTGCTGAAAATGTGTTCTGTTTGGTGTTGCAGCACGGCTGGGTGAGCTGTGCACAGCATTTCTGACACACTTTTCTGGAGCAGGAATAGACCCAGGGTGTGTGAGGGAGCGAGTGAGTGAGTGGGGCTCAGTGGCTGGCTGGGGCTAAACCGCGGCAGCAATGCATGTGCTGACCTAATTTAGTGAAAGACCCTCTTTTCTTCTTGGTATCTTTGCTATTTGTGTTTGCTGTCATAAAGACTCAACCTTAATTTGAGAGCAATATTTTCATTGACTCCTTCATACATTTCTTATCCTGCTTATTCTGTAAGCATTTTATGAGTCAGTAGTTGTTAAGAAATTGATGTATGGGTAAAAAGGATCCATGGTAATTGTGGGAGAAAAGAAAAACAAATACTTAAAAGATAATTTCTCTCAGCTCACTAAGGAGCATTCACTAGCCACTAAATCAAATTGTGGGTGAAAATTTCCAAGTTTCTTAAATTACAGTAGAATAAGGGGTTTATTTCTAGAAGCTCAAAACGTTGCGTAGGTTGTAAAACATTAGTAGGCTGTTGGAAGAATCACCTAAATGAAAGGTTTTCTTTGCCACCTTGTATTTCAGTGAGGATGTCGTACAGACAATGCAAACATAAGACAAATTAATAAGTGAAGAGGATGTAACTGAAACATAATTTACATATATTTGTACTTATGCTTTGTAAAGGTGAAATTCTAAACAAAGGCAAGTGGGGGACATCAGAACTAGATGGAATAAACCTGAATGCTTTTTTTAAAGACAGTTGTTTGGTATTCAGAAAAAGTAGTTGGTACCTCAGCTGTGGCTTAAGGGACAGAAGTGGAATGAAGCCAATGAATGATGCTAATTTAGGTGACTGGATTGTCTTCCTAATAAAGGAGTTTTCCCTTATGCCTGTATTTATGTAACCTTTTCTGTTCTTTTTATTACTATTATTGGTTTATATAAAGCATTAGCAGTACCAGTGTAATAGAAAACTTCTATGGATTCAGGTACTTTCTCTTGATTTTATTTTTGCTTTAATTGATAGACTGCTCTTTGGAGAAGGAGTTTTGGTCGAGGAAGAAAAGGAGCTCCACAATAAAATGTGAGGAAGCTGCAGTATCGAAAGAAAGAAAGAAAAGTAAATGTGATACCACAGAAGACCAGGAGATACAAGCCATTGGTGGCAAAGATGCATCCATCTTTCTTTTCCATGCTCTGGGGAAAATAATTTATTGCAAAAGTATGAAAACTTTGACTTATTCTCCCTTTGACTGGGTAAAGCGTGTCAGCTGCTGATAGCCTGATTTGCTAAAGTAAGGCTTAGGGTGGCCTCTGATGGGGATGTTTGGTCAATAACAGTGGCATGAAATCGGCTAAATAGGGGATCCCTAATTCCTAGTAATTCACAATATTAGCTCCAAAATCAACTGAAGAGAAGTAGTGGGGTGAGGGAAAACTAATACGTGGAGCTTAATGTAACCAACTATGTGTTGATGACTCTAACATTGACTGTATACTTAAGGATCTGTGCCTGTTTCAGGATCTTTTGGGAGCTGGAAATGTTGTAATTTAGGTGCTGTAGAGCTGACAGGTGCTAACAATGTTTCTCATGCTAAAAGACTAAAGACTGTGAAATCCTTTGTAGGAGAACCAGTGTCAGAGGCAGAATTCCCTCAGCTTCCTGCCCACCTGTCAGAATTCCATCGGGACACATTGCTCATTCAGCCTGAGGTACTCCTGCAGTTACTCCATGAGTTCATTTGGGTTGGAAACACACCAAAGCAAATTCTCAATCACATGGTTTAATCAAAATGTGTGTCTGTTCAGTCTAAGTTACACAATAATTGATCTGGAAGGGAGCACTGTCCCCCTTCCCTGGGGCAAACCAACTCCCTTTGTGTCCGAACACCACTGCTGAGACCTTGTGTTCCAGCTCCCTGAACATCTACATGTATCATACCTTTAACTAGGGTGCTTTTCCTTACCTACCTCTAAAACCTGAACTTTTCTTCTTTCTAATAGGATATTGTGGAAAAATCACATATGTCAGGAGCCATGTTTAATTTATACCTCCACCAGAACTATGTGGACTTTTTTTCTGATATAGACGACGTGGTGAGAGCCAGTGAATATCTGAGTGCTGCTGATGTCCTTTGCAGTAACTGGAGTGTAAGTGTCATCTTTCTATAGGCACACACTTGTTTTTAAACACTTGGACATTGAGCTTTGTGACATCTCACTGCATTTACGAATGTTTGCTGCAGGCTTAGTGCGGGTGACAGTGAGTTGTTAATGAATGCTGAAATACATCAGCTGCAGAAGAGACGCAACACATTTTTTGTCCAGCTTCTGTCAGCATTTTATTATAGTGGGTTGTAGTGTTTGTAGAATGTTCTACAAAGTATTTTTAAGTAGAACATAATCATGATAAAAATGTGTGGGCATCCATAAGCCTTTCCCCTGAAGGAATTGAACCAGCTCTTTTGTTCAGCTGCTTTGAATAAAAGTTCCACAGTAATCTAAACTGTAAAATTCTGGGCAGGTTGTGTCACTGCAGTTCCTGAGGGTGTTTCAGTTCAAATGAGGCACCTCGAGGTCACACAGTGCCCAATTTCTCTCTTAGACACGTCTTGTGATGGAAAACTACAGTGCCTCTGTGGCTACCCGAGGGGTGATCCATTCCAACACATCCAGGGCCTTTGCCCACCAGCAGGGAGGGATGGGATTCCGACCCTTGCATAAACCCCAGTGGTTTTTTATCAATAGAAAGGTAAATGCTTGATTTTTATTATTTCTTTTTGTTTTACCTAAGGTATGACTGTTGAGTAGTATGGTATAGATGAGATTTGCTCACAATGCTAAACTTGTCAAATATCCTATTTTGATATCATCTGCTTCTAAAAAGCACTTGCCTGAAGAGCAATTTGTATCACTCCTTTAATGTAAAAATAAATTGGAGGCCTCTGACAAAGGATTGCTGTGTCCAAGTTGACATGCTGCTGGGAGAGTCTCAGTCCTTCCTACATTAGTGGAGACACAATCAGCATTCAAATACTAAAAAAGTATTCCTAGGACTGAGTGTGAGCTTTTTGCACATTGAACTGTTATGTAGGTTTCACAATTTACAGTTTATGTGTTTATCAGAAGTAGCTTGTTCAGGATATACCAAAGGTCTGGGCAATTTTTTATATTTGAACTCATGCTTCTCTTGCTTTATGTGTCAAAAAGTATTGGCCTGGATGGACAGGGAATCCTGTAATCAAAGGATAGCTATTTTCTGGAAGTGTTAATACTCAGCAAAAGGCAAAACCAAAGGATTTTACCATTTTTATGATTGGTCTATGTTAACTCTAACTGCTTATCTTTTCTTCTAGTCTCATTTTTCAGTAGCTTGTGTGTAGTCATCTAGTAGGCAGGAGGAAAGTCTATGTATTTTGGTACAGAATATCTACGGTAATCATGTTCTACCAGGTGGTTTTACTTGTGTTTCTTCTCTCCCCTCCCCAACTTTTACAGTATCAGGAAAATTGCCTTGCTGCCAAATCTCTGTTCTCAAGCTTCTGTTTACCACCTGAGTGCCTTCAGACAGAGTTGCTGCCTTATCTTGCTATGTTAGCAAACCCAATGAGAAACCAGGGTAAGATGGGTGTAACTTGATCTTAGACTCTTTTTGGCACTTGAAACATACTGAAAAATTTTGTAAGCCAAAATGTCAATACTGTCTATGCTTTTGCCTCAGAAAAAAAAAAATATGGTAAATATATAGAGGTGATACCCAAAGGTGCTTCTAGTAACAGCCAAAATTAAAGCTGTTCTGGTAGGATTATCAAACCTTACTAATTAAGTTGCTCTCTAGATTTAGGGCTTATTTTAAATCTGCTGGAGGAATTGAGAAGAAGATGACTTCTGGAAACCAGTGTGCAAAATTAACTGGATTTTCGTTGCTTACTGATATCTTTCCAGTAACATCAACAGACTTAAAAGGCTTTAAAAAGCCTTTCCCAGATAAACAAAATTCGAGTTTATAGTGCATAAAAAAATGTAAAATCCAAGGTAATCCAATAGCAGACCATTCATGCAGAAAAATTTAAATAATTCACATAATTCAAAAATTACTGTTTAGTCAGCTAGGTCACTTGTGCTGCGTTAATTGTTTCTAAAAAAAAGCTTCATGAACTAAGGCCTTGCCATCAGGATGAATTAATTTCGTAGGCTGTGGAATAATAACTCTACGTCATAAATAGAAATGGATGGATGTCAGGTCTTGGGTGTAGGCAGTCTGTCAGTATGGTGGTAAACTGTAGGAGTTTGGGAAAAAAGTTACATATATGCATGTGCAGTGTTTTGGTATCTAAAATGTTTCAAATGTATGCAGGAATACTTGACTAACACATGAATTGTTTCTTTTCCAGTATGTTTAATTGTATGTTAATTATGATCTGCCCACTGTGACACTGGTGGTTCTTTGTTCTTAGCTCAGATCGCTTTTATCCAAGACGTGGGGAGGCTGCCACTGAAAAGGCGTTTTGGGAGGTAAGGTTAAATTCTGTCTATACTTAGAGAAAGTAAGACTTCATTACTTTACTATATTAAGGGGAAGAACCCTTTTGTAGAGAACCCTTCCACAGTAAATCATCTGTGATTTACTGAAGTCCTGCTTTTAATCCTTGTTTAACTTTCTTTTCTGTTGTATTAAGTATTAGACCTGTCCTAGACACTGTTTCTCCAGTGCATGATCTGAACAAAATACTTCCTTTACTATCAAAAACATTTATGTGAGAATAAAAGTGAATTGATGCAAAGAGTTCAGTGCATCTTGCCTGTTGTTTGTCATGACACAGAACAATAATCTGGAAGTTTGGTAGAATATTCTGTGTTCACCTTTGTGTTGGAGGTGCAAGAAAGAAGGAACAACAGGGAATTGTTCCAACTTCCTTTGAAGCAGTAGAAATACAAAATATTTTAATGAGTTTATTTATTTAATGTGCCCTCCTTACAGATTGTGTAGGGCTCGTGAGGTGATGTGGCACAAGATGTTGTGTTGAGACTCTCGTGAGCCCTCTGAATCATAGACATCATTTACTGTGGTAGAGCCTCAGTTAGGTTTGTATGGCTTTGACATCTCTGAAATTTAAGAGTTTTAATTGGTCTGTTTCTGGTAAAGAATCCAGATCACAGCTGGAGTGAGACAAACTCTGTCATCTCCTACCAGGACAGAGTTTGTTCAGGCACCTGACAAAGCATCTCCTGCTTGTCACTGGTGCTGCTGCTGAGTTTAACAATGAGTTTCCAAGCTGTATTTCCAGGAACCACCCTCTTCCCTGACAATTGTATTAAATTGTATTAAAATTAAGGAAGGAGACTGTCCCTAAGCAATGTATTTCTTTGTAATCCCCCTCATCTGAGTGACAGTGTAACTTCTTAAATTAATTGTAACTTCCTTATGGCATTTAGTGTCATTGCACCGTACCTTTGGATACTGATGACTGTTTGTGTCTGCATTAATAAGTTGGGTGTGTGTCACTGAAAGTCTGATCTGAAGGATAACTTCACTTGTCATCCTTTCCCATTTGCTCAGTCTGCTGGAAAGGGAGTATGGAGAAATACAGGTGTTTGCTTCCTTCATTAATCCTAATTGAACATAATTTAAATTGTGTTACTAACCAGCCCTTAAAATAACTCAGTGCAGCAGTTTCAGTGGGAGTAAGGTTGTATCTGAGGACAGACAGTCTTTCCTGTGTGAGCTCCCGTGAGACAGCAGCTGTCTGTGTGTGGTCATGCAGTGCTGCACTGATGATTTCACAGGTTAAAGCTGGACGCTCTCAGTGACAAGGACCCCGGGACCCCGGAGCTGTTCCGTGGGGAGGGTGATGGTACCGATGCGGAGCCGGGGAACAGCAGGACGGGAGAGAGTGATCCCAGTGATCCCGAAGGACTCCTGCTGCCCTCCAGCCAGTGCAGTGGCAGTGACCTGCCTGGCAGCCAGCCCCAACCCGTGGCAGCCCAGGCCATCATGGAGGAGGAGGAGCTGACAATAGAGGAATTCGACAGTGACTGAGCTCCAGACCCCACCCACTGCCTTGCCTGGCCGAGGTGCTGCAAAGGCCTCGGCTGAAGAGAGCGTGGTCTGCCCCAAAGTGCTGCCTAAGCCACAGAGCGGGGCTGGGAGCCAGGCTGGGAGCCAGGTCTGAACTGTCTCAGCATCGCGACAGCCCTCTTCAGCTTCCTCCTCGCTGTGCAGGATCAGCCCTGAGCTGAACACTGAATCACACACAATTTCCTGCCTCTCCTGAGCCACAAAATCGTCTATAAAAAGAGAGTAATAAATGACTGAAATCAATCTGAAAGAGACTGTAGATCAGCAGTGTCAGTCTTAAGTTATTTTTAGTTTTCGCACATTTTAATTTACCTTGCAATTGTACACTGTGTTTCCTGAGTACACGTGCCATAAGTTGTCAGCATTTGAAGGTTTTGTTCAAATTCTTACCTTGAAATGAACCTGCTATTTGGAAGTTTGTACCTTCATGAAATAAGAGGCTGAAATGTACACAGAAAAAGTTTGATGTCCCATACGGATAATGTAAAGAAAAATCCTACTGTATTAATACTGTTTAGTACTCTGACTCAGATTTTTATGTCTTTATAAGTAAGTTTATATGTTGTACCATAGCTTATTTTGGATTCCTTGTTGAAAGATATTTTCATAACTTATGGAGGGGAAAATGCAACAATCAAGCTGAAGTTGTTCTCTCTAGGAAGTTTAAAGTGTATAAAGTGCAGTTTTTCTCCTTAGGTTGCACTTGATTTTGTGTTTGGTAAGTGACACATGGTACAGTGCTGGGGATAGGGATACCACAGGAGTATCACTATCCACCACAGGAGTGAGGAAAAAAGTGTAACCAAATTCCTTTGTGTGGTGCACGTTTGCATTTCTGTATAGCTCACAGCCAGAGTTTAGTAAGAGAAGACACGTGTTTATCCACCCAGACCTTGGGTCAATGCTATTAAAGAGTCTGGATTTGTCATCTCCTAAGGGACAGGTGTAGTCTTTCCATCTACAGCTGTTGTTTAATTTCGAAGAGAGAAATTTCCCTCCTAGTTCTAAAATTCTGTTGCAGCTTATTGCTGCAAAGTCAAAATGTCTTTGGTTGTTGATGCCCATCAGCACTTTTCTTCCTCTCTAGGGTGCTTTGGATGGGCTGTTTCTGGGTGCCTTCAGTGCAAATGACAATAAGGCAGGAAATACTGTCTTTTGTTTTGCAGGCACAGCCCAAGCTCCTTCGTTGTGTCTTTTCAGTTTTCCTTACTGTAGTGCCAGGTATTAACAGTTACTTTCACATCAGCTGTTTCCCATTGGCCTTGCCCTTGGTAGGGCCAAATTCAGTCCTCACCTAGCAAATTACACCCTGTAATGGCAGAGACTGGGCTGTGTGACTACACAGTAATTACATAAAACATGTTTCACATGAAAACACCACACCCACAAAGAGAGCATTATTCTCTTTGAAGCCCCAATTTCTTGCTGTGCTGGTGAGTGCCCCGTCAAAGCAGTGCCCAGTTACCATCCCCTCAGCTCCAGGTGAGGCAGAGGGCAGTGCTGGGAACGTCAGTGCTGCAGCCCACCCTCTTACCTCTCTCCAGGGTCCATTTCGGTTCCTCAGCAGTGTCCCAATTACGTGGTAGGGAAAAGAAGGTCTGTCCTTTGGATAGGGGTGATTTAGGAGCATCCCACAAAGGACAGATACGTGGGCCCTCTTGGTGTGGTCAGAGCATTTGAACAGCCATGGCAGCCTTTGGGGAGCCCCTGCGGCTCGCTCTGGAGCCCACCCCGCACTCAGTGTCCGGGTGCGGCTGGGGGGGTTTGGTGCAGAGGATGTGCTGCCCTCGGTGCTGGCAGCTCCTACCGAGCTCTGCGTCCCGGGAGAGCGGGGACAGGAACACGGACATGGATGTGGGTGATGGAGAGCAGCACAGAAATGTAGAAGTTAAACACAGGAAACAGTATTTCCTTTTTTTTCCTCCCGATTCCACGTGCCCGGGGTGGGAGGGGGATGTCGCGTTGTGACATCACCTGCTGGCAGAAGGTGACATCCCAAGCGGCCCGTCGTGACCCCACCGGGGGAGGTGTTGTGATGTCACCCCCCTCCCCGACTGTGTTTGGGCCCCGCAGAGCCCGGGACACTGTGGCTTGAGCCTGGACTCCAGAGTGAGACTGCGAAGTCTGGAGGGTTGAGCGAGGCTTCTCCCGGGGCTGGTGGTGCCTCGGGGGCTCCCCTGGCAGCTCGGTGACCCCTCCGGGGCCATTCCCTGTGTTTGCTCAGCCCTGTCTGGTTTGGGCAGCCGGGCACTGCGGCTGTTTGCAGCAGGGAAGGTGAGGCTGTGGGGAAACTCCTCGCGGGTGTCTGTGCATGGGGTGTGCGCTGGGCTCGGAGAGTGGGGAGGGTGTCCTGGAGGGGCCTGGGCATTGCGTCCTCCCCACCCCGGGACAGCCTCTGACCATGGTCCCGTTCCACCGTGCAGTGCCCGACACCCTTGGGAAGCGCCACAGAATCGCCAGGGTCGGAAGAGCCCTTCAGGACCGTTAAGTGCAGCCGCCCGGCTCGGCCCGGCCCGGCCCGGCCCGGCCCCGGTGCCCGCGATGGGCCCCGCCCCGTCCCGGGCGCTGCCCGACCCGCCGCGGCGGGCGAGCCGGGCCACGCAGACCGAGTGGAACTGCCCGGTGTGTCACCGCGTGAGCTGCGACAGCCTGGCCGTGCCCTGCGGACACGCGTTCTGCCTGGGCTGCCTCCTGCGGGGCACGGCCGCGGACCCCGCCTGCCCCCGCTGCCGCAGCCCCGTCATCGCCGCCCGCTTCTCCGTGCTCGGCGACGCCGATTTCCTGCAGTGCATCCTCAGCCCGCCGGGGCGCTCGCCGGGGGCGCGGAGGGCTCAGTTCCGCCTGGTCGAGACCTGCCCCTGGCCCCGCTGCCCCCGGAGCCCCCCGGCCCCGGCCGGCCCCACGCGGGCGCTCCCGGCCGAGCTCTGGGCGGAGCTGCTGCACGGGCAGGAGCATCTGCTGGACCCGGTGCGGCCGTGGCTGCGGCACAGCCTGGAGGCGATCCACGGCCCGCGCTGGTGGGAGGCCCGCGAGGTGGAGAGCATCGCCCTCTCCGCCCTCTGCATCTACGGCCCCGACAGGGACGCGCTGGCCCAGATACTGCAGAACTACCTGGGGGAATACACGGCCCCGCTGGTGCACGGACTGGTCCATGTCACCCTGAGCCAGTGTGGCGAGGCCTGGCAGCTACACTGCTCCCAACCTGCCAGGGACCGGGGCGGGAGCTCCGTGTCCAGCTCCAGCCGCTCCTCCTCACCAGGGGGGACCCCCACTGCCAGCCCGGGGGGCACCCCCACCCACAGCCCAGGGGGTACCCCCAGGCCCAGCCAGGCCGACACTTGTGACCCCGTGGGGTCAGGCCCAGAGGACCAGCTCAGCACATCAGAGGCCCCCCCTGGGAGTCCCAGCCACCCCCCATGTGTGCCCGTCCCTGCTGAGCAGGAGCAGCCCCAGGATGTGGCCCAGGAGCCCACAGAGGCTCCAGGTCCCTCCACTCCCGACCAGGACAGGGGCCATGAGCACCGGCAGCACCGGCACCCCCGAAAGAGGAGGGCCCGTGACCGCCACGGTTCCCTGCGGCCCAGGAGGAGGAAAAAGAGAAGGAAATAAATTTCCTTGACACAGTCTCTGAGTGCTGCTTCCTCCCCCTTCTCCTGAGGTCCTTTTCCTGTTTTTGAGGCTCCCACACCCCCAGTGCCCCGACACCACCTCCCAGGGAAATCCTGAGTGGAGCCATGGTGATGCCAAAGCTCTCGTGGGCAGAAAGATTCTTGTGTCTCATTTTGCCAGCTGAGCTTCCCATCCCCTTTCAGATCCCTTAAGTCAATCCATTGCTGACATATCTTCATTTCCACTATGGCAAGTCATCAGTTCTTTCCAAGCAGGGACCTGGGAATGGTGCAGGAGCCCCCAGGAGGGCAGAGAAACCCAAAGGCCCAAGGCTGATGTCCTCAGCTCCCCCTCAGGATGAAGCAGCCTCTGCCTGGGTGTGGGGTTTAAGGATGGTCTGGGCAGCTGCCCACATGTGGGATGTGGATTGGGACAGGGAAAAAGGCAGGCACAGGCTGACAGTGGGAGAAAGTTTGGGTTGGGAAGGGCTTGGGGGCTGGATCCCCAGATGGATCACGGGGTTGAAGAGGAGCAGCTGCAGGAGGGAGAGGGAGGTTTGGCACTGTCCTTTAGCCCATCCAGGCCACCGAGGATGGGGGGGGGTAGATCCTGCTGCTGCCAGTGGGCTCCATATCCCCAGGAATCACCTTGTTATTGCCCGGGGGGTGCCACATGTTCACATAAAAGCGGAGGGTAACAGGTGATGCCAGTGGCAGATTCCCGCGTTCTGTGGGCTCAGCGATGTCCCCGTGTCCAGCCCCTTCTTGCCCCGCAGCCCTCGGGGGGTCTCCCCAGTCCCCCTCCCCCAGCCCAGGGTCCCAGCGCGGCCGGGGCAGCCGGCAGGACCCTCGGCTTGTCTGTGGGACCACGACCGAGGCTCCCAGGAGGATTTTCCGCAGATGACGGAGAGCAGCAGAGCAGCACCCGCCGCCGTCGTGGTTTGCCCCGCCAGGGTGCGGTTCGGGTGCTGCTCGCGGCTCTCTCTGGCCGGGCCGGGTGTTCCTCCCCCCGCGTCCCCCGGGTCCGGGCTGGCTCCGGTGTGAGGGGGGACAGGGATCCGGTCCCGCCCTTCCCGCCCGGCCCAGCCCCGGCTCCAGGCACGACCCGAACGCCCTCGCGATGCCGCGGGGGCGGGGCCCAGTCGCGACAGCAGGCGCTGATTGGCTACTGGCCCGCGGCCCGGAAGCGGAAGGTGCGGAGGAAGAGGAGGGGGAAGAGGAGATGATGGAGACGGTGGCGGAGCCGGGTGGGCAGTGCCGCCTGCGGCCCTTCTCCTGCGAGCAGGGGCTGCTCTCGCGGCCCGACGGCTCGGCCGCCTTCCTGCAGGGTCTGTGGGGCCGAACCACCGGGGCTACCCCTCCCGGGGCTCTCCTTCCTGGGGGATCTGTGGGGCCACATTCCCGGGGTCCCCTTTTCCCCTTCCCAGCTCTTCCCGCAGGGTCTTCCCCCCTTTCCCGGGGCTGCCCGTCCTGCAGGCTCTGGGGACTCCGCTCCCCGGGGCTCCTCTTCCTGGGTTTCCCCACGTGCCCTTCCCAGCCCTCCGCGGCTCTCCTTGGGGACTCCCCTCCCCATCCCATCTCTCCCCATCCCTTCCCTTCCATCCCACCCTCCCTGTCCGCAGGTGACACCTCAGTCCTGGCCGGGCTCTACGGCCCCGCTGAGGCGAAGCTCAGCAAGGAGCTGCCGGACCGGGCGGCGCTGGAGGTGCTGCTGCGCCCCAAGGTGGGGCTGCCAGGTGGGACCCCCGGCCCTCCCCCAAAACAGGGAACCGAGGTGTTGGAGTTATTTACAGCTCTTTATTTACAGTTTGCTGGGCAGCTAATCCGCAAATATAGCACTACGAACTTTGGAACTTGTTACTGTTTATACAGTGTTATACATTTTAGCAAACAAAGGCATTAATGTTCATCGGCTATAGGTTACATAGTTCTCTTGTTAATTACTATTCTGTTGGTTAATGACTCTCTCGCTTCTCGTGCTAGTTGGTCATGCTCAGTGTTTCTCTTCCTTTGGGTCGGGGTGTTTCTTGGGTTGGTGGTCACAGCCTGCCCCTGCTGGAATCACCCTGAATCCAGTGGGAGCTGCTTCAGCCCAGGTGCTAAATTGTCTTTATTAGTTCCTTTCTTATCTTGGGGGTTCTGCCGGATGCCGGGCCATAAATTCTGCATTCCCTGTGCCCACTGCCAGTGGAAATCCTTCCTCCCAAGCTGTGATACCCTCCCCCAGGGCTGAGATCACTGAGACGTGTCAAGCTCTAAACCTTAACAAGGCAGTTCCACCAACCAGGAATTTGTGTTTCCATCACCTCGACATCACTCAGAGCTCGTTGGCTGCTCTCTGATCCGTGGGTTTAATCTCCGTTCTGGAGGCTAGAAAGCACAGACTGATCATCAGACAACAGCCTTTCTCAGGGGCACGTGCATGCTTTGGTTTGCAGGGGTGCTAGAGCGGAGCCGGGAGCAGCAGCTGCGCCAGACGTGCGAGGCCGTGGTGCTGGGCGTGCTGCACCCGCGCACGGCCATCACCCTGGTGCTGCAGGTGCTCAGCGATGCTGGATCGGTATCCTTTGGCGGGGAGGGTTTGGGGGAACAGCTCAGAGTGGTGGGTTTGGGGTTGGGGGGCCGGAGCTGCGCTGTGTCCCTTGACTGTGACCCCCAGCTGCTGTCGTGCTGCCTGAACGCCGCCTGCATGGGGCTGCTGGACGCGGGGCTGCCCCTCTCCTCCCTCTTCTGTGGCGTCACCTGCGCACTCGGCCCCGACGGCACCATCGCCCTTGACCCCACGGCGCGGCAGGAGCAGGTGAGCCCCGGGAGGGGGGTGCCCGGCCCTGTGTGTGCCCCCTGAGCTCCCCTGACCCCCTGGTCCCACAGGAGGCCCGTGCCGTGCTCACCTTCGCCATCGACAGCAGGGAGAGGAAGGTGCTGATGGCCACCACCAAGGGCAGCTGCTCCGTGGAGGAGGTGAGGGACCTTGGGGGTTTGGGGGCGTGGGAGCCCCTCAGGGGGAGCCTGGCCCCCATCCCGCCCCTGTTCCCCCTCAGATGCAGCAGTGCCTGGTCACAGCCCAGCGCGCCGCAGACACCATCTTCCAGTTCTACCGCGACTCCCTGCGCCGCAGGTACTCCAAGTCCTGACTGGGACCTTGCGGGTGGCCGGGCCGGCCCGGACCCCACGCTCAGTAAAGGACCTTTCTGTATCTACTGTGCCTCTCGACTCCATCCTGTGCCACAGGGGCCCCCCAGAGTGGGGGGCACACAGGGACGTGCCCAGGACACATGTCCTGAGCCCCCGAGAGTGGGACGTGCCTGGGAACGCCTGTCCTGACACAGCCCCCAAAATGGGGCCCACACGGGACATGGCTGGGACACGTCTTGTGCTGGGACAGGAACAGGCGGCGCCGGTACCGCTCAGAGCCGGGACACCCAACATGGGGGTGCCGCTGGGTGCGTTGTGTCCGTTGCCAGGCCTTGACCTTCTCATAATGGCGGCGCCGCGGAGGGACGGATCGATCCTTCCTGGGCGGGGCTTGCGCTGCCGCGGCCAATAGAGCGGTCGGGAGGAATCACGTGTTTGGGAAATCACGCGCCGCGGGGCGGGGGGAGCTGGAGCGTCTCACTGCGCGGGGGGTGGGGGCGAAATGTGGAATTTTGGGGTGAGGATGATAACGGGGTGGAGTAGGGGGATTGGAGGTGCAATAACGGGGAGTTTTGAGCGTAATAAGTATGACGGTGGAGGATCAGTGGGGGGATATGGCGGTAGTGAGAAGAGACAGTGAGGGATGTGGGATGCAGTAAGTGTTACCAATGGGGCCCATAACGGGGTGTAACGTGGAGTGGGAAATGATGTCAAACGGCGTTGCAATGAGGGCGTGCCAACGCTCCGCTTAGAAAAAAAAATAATAAAAAATAAACCCATGAGAAAGGCCCACTAAAAAAAAACCCAAAGAAACCAAAATTAAAACCCAGTAGATCCAAAGAAGCTGCGGTGGAACTTTGGGATGAAAAACACGAAAGAGGGGTGAACCCCCGGGGGTGCCCCACGTGGCCGCACACGTGACGCCGCACGTGGCCGCACACGTGACTGTGGCCATGGCGGCGGCGGCGGCGGCGGTGCGGGGGCGCCGCTTCAAGTGGTCGCTGGACCTGGGGGCGGCCCCGGGGGGCCGGTGAGGGACGAGGGGACGCGAGGGGGACGCGGGGGAGTCTGGGTGCCGGCACCCCCACTCAGCCCCGCCCTGTGCCCGCAGGCCCCGCGGCGCCGCCGAGGGCCGCGGCCCGCTCGGGTTCGCCGACCGGCAGCTGGGGGAGGGCGGCGTCCACGAGAGCGACAAGATCCTCATGGAGAAGGTGGGACGGGGGGAGCCCTTGGGACCTCCTGCAGGGCGTCCCGGCTCCGGGGGCCCCCCCAATCCCGCCCTTCCCGGAGAGTGGCCCCTCTGTGTCCCCACTCCCCGGGGCCCTCACGGGGGGTGCTCCCTGTCCCATGGGAGTGGTCTCTGCCCGGGTCCCCCCCAGATTTCCCATGGAGGGTGGTCCCTACCCCAGCTCCCCCAGTATCCCGGCTTCCCCGTGGGAGGGGGTCTCTCTGTGTCCCTCCACACTCCAGCCCTCCATGGGGGTGGTTCCCTCGGTGCCCCAAATCCCACGTCCCCGTGGGGGATGGTCCCTGCCCTGGGTCTCCTCACACCCAAGGGGGTTGGTCCCTGGTGTCCCCCCACTCCCCGAGGTAGTGTCACTGTGAGTGCCCCAGCTCCCCCTCCTCCCTGTCGTTGCAGCGCTGCTGGGATGTGGCGCTGGCACCGCTGAAGCAGATCCCCATGAACCTGTTCATCATGTACATGGCTGGGAACACCATCTCCATCTTCCCGGCCATGATGGTCTGCATGATGGGCTGGCGCCCGCTCCAGGCCCTCATGTCCCTGTCTGCCAGTGAGTACAGCCCTCATGGTGGGGGTGACGGGCCCTGGAAGGACACACAGATAGACACACAGACACCCATGGACACCATGGGGCCGTTGGGGGCACACAGACACCCCTGGCCCCTGGGAGTCCCCAAAGCCACCACACAGACATCCCTGGGGGTCCACACAGACACCATGGACCCCTGGGGCTTCACACTGACACCCACAGGTGTCCCCAGAGCCCCCCAGGTGTCCCCCATAGGTGTGTGCCCCTGGGTGTCCACACAGACACCCACAGTCTCGGATGTCCTCCCCAGCCCCCCAGGTGTCTCCCACAGCCCCCCCTGACCCCTGGGTGTCCCCATGGTCCCCTGAGTGTCCTCCACAGCCCCCCCACAGTCACCCCCATGTCAGTCCCACCCACCCCCCCAGCACTCCCCCAGCAGCTGCCCACCCCTCACAGCCCCCAGTAACCCCCCATGCCAGTTCAGCAGCCTGGGGGTCCCTGACAAACCCCCCCTGACCCCCTCTGTCCCCCCAGCCCTGAAGGCCCTGGAGAGCTCGAGCCGGCGGGCACTGCAGGGGCTTGTGTTCCTGGTGGGCAACGGGCTGGGGCTGGCACTGGCCCTCTACAAGTGCCAGGCCATGGGGCTGCTGCCCACCCGCCCCTCTGACTGGCTGGCCTTCGTCACCCCCCCGCAGGTGGGCACGGGGTCCCCTGGGGGTGGGGGGCCTGGGGGTCCCCGTGGGAGAGCAGGGGTCCTGGGGATCCCCCAGGGAAAGGGGTCCTGGGCCCCCCAGGGATTCTGGGGTCCCCCCACTCACCCCCTTCCTCTCTCCCTTCTCTCGGCAGCGAATGGAGTTCACTGGTGGGGGCCTGATCCTGTGACCTCCCACGCCCACTCACCAATAAAGATGATGGCAGGATGTGATGTTGTTTTTGGGGGGAATTCAGAGGGTTTGAGGTGCCCAATGAGGCACTGGGATGGGGCAAAGCAAAAAGTGTTTGCAGGGCTGTAATGGCAGTGCTGGGGACCACACTGGGAGCACCATGAATGCATTGAGGGAGCTCTAGAGTCTGTGCTGAGAGTGCCCTGGGAACCTTGGGACTGTACTGAGAGTGCACTGGAACTGTACTTGGAGCCCCATGTCCCCATGTCTGGGGCCATACTGGGAACCCTGGAAGTGTACTTGAGGCCTTGTAGCCCATACTGGGATCATACTGGGAGAATGGCAGCCCGAGGGTGGCTCTGTACTGGGGACACTGGGGATCATATCAGGATCTTGGTTTAAGTGTAGGTTGTGCTGGTGTTGTACTGGCAGTGCTGGGTCCACACTGGGAGTGTAGAGGCCATGCTGGGATCCTACCTGAAAAGCTGTGGTTCAGACTGGCATTTTACTGGCAGCACTGGTGCTATACTGGAAGCACTGGATCCATACAGCAATGGTGGTGGGGGAGCCAGGGCAGCACACTGCTGTTTTCTACCCCATTTCACCACATTACTCTGCCCCAATTTCCCTGGTTTTCTTCCAGGTTCTTACCCCTTTGTGCCCCATTTTCCCCCCTTTCCCTTGTTTTTTCATGCATTTTTCCCCATTTTTGCAATAATTTCTTCCACTATTGCTCCCAGTAGAGCCCAGACCTTCCAGTATGGCCCAGTGCCCTCTCCCGGGCTGCGACTACGATCCAGGACTCCATGGTAATTCTGTAGGGCCCAGAGTCCAATCCTAGTAAATCCCAGTCTCCCCTGTGACACCACAGCCGTGCTGGGGGGCCTGAGGTGGGGTGGGGGCTCCTTCCCCTATGGCCTCACCTCCTCACAGAGTCATTTGGGTTGAAAAGACCCCCAAGATTGAGTCCCCCCTCTGCCCGATGCCCACCTTGTCCCCCAGCCCAGAGCACTGAGTGCCACAGTCAGGCCTTCCTGGGACACCTCCAGGGCTGGGGACTCCAAACTTCCCTGGGCAGCCCCTGCCAAAGCCTGACCACCCTTTCCAGGGAGAAATTCCTCCTGATGTCCAACCTGAGCCTCCCCTGGCACAGCTGGAGGCCGTTCCCTCTCCTCCTGTCCCTTGTGCCCTGGGAGCAGAGCCCAACCCCCCCCCCAGCTCCCCCCTCCTGTCAGGGAGTTGCAGAGAGTGAGAAGGTCCTCCCTGAGCCTCCTTTTCTCCAGGCTGAGCCCCCCCAGCTCCCTCAGCCCCTCCTGCTGCTCCAGACCTTTCCCCAGCTCCGTTCCCTTCCCTGGACACGCTCCAGCCCCTCAATGTCCTTCCTGTCTGAGGAGCCCAGACCTGGACATGGGACATGAGGGGCCTCAGCAGTGCCAGCACAGGGACGGGCACTGTCCTGGGGCTGTGACACCCCATGGCTGGGACAGTCCAGGGGCCACTGGCCTCTTGCACACCTGGGCTCATGTCCAACCACTGCTCCTGTGCTTTCTGTGTCTTCCCAGGTGCAGAGGCTGCTCGGCCCAACCACATCTCACTCAGGACACCACACAGTAATGGCAGGACAAGGGGCTCCTTCCCCCTGTACATTCCGTGTTCCCTTAAGTTTTGGGAAGGTCCACACCCCTTCCCTTGGAGCTCCTTGTGTTGAGCATAGGAGTGGAGGAATCACAGAGTTGCTGGGGGGGACAACGTGACAGCCCCTGGGAATGACAGAGCCCACCATGGAAAGAGCCCCCCATCAGCAAACCCAATGGCCTGTAGGAGCAGAACACCCAAACTTGAGGTGAAAGTGGGAAGAATTAGTGAAGAGATGTCTGGCTAGTGCTGGGAGCACAGGAATTGTGATGGCAACATAATTTCAGAAAATGCCAAGGCACGGCAGCAGCTGCTCTGAGACTGCCTGGAGATCCCATGTGGACAGGGTCACATGCTGGATGTGGGAACACCTTTGTTCTCCATCTTCTCCCTGGAGCCAGCCTGGAATAGGCTCACACCAAGTCCAGCAGAGTCTGATAGAGTCAGGACTGTCCCCAGCACCAGGACCTGGACCATGGGATAGAGGTCCCTGGGCCAGAGCAGACAGAAAATTCCACTACTAAGAGCCAAGAGAGAGAAAAGCCTCTTCCTCCTGGGTTCAGCAGCCATCAGGTCACCCCAGAATAGGCACCTACAGCACAACCTGAGCTCAAGAACACCCCTGATTTCATTCCCACTGGAATCCAGAGCCACTCACGGGTGGCTACTCCCCTGGGTGCAGTGGGCACTCAAGGCTCCAGGTGGGAAGTGACCAAGTGACTTGGTTACACTCCCAAATGGACACCCTGTTTCCAAGCCTGAACTGCCCTTCCAACACCCACTGGGGACAGGCACTGAGGACTGTGACCCGAGGGACAGACCCCCGAGGTTCTGGTGCCAGGGGGAGCTGTCACAGGCCAGGCTGCCCTTCCCCCTTGGATTGCTCTGCCCCACCTGGACCCACCTGGACACTCTTGCTCCTCCTCTGCCCTCCCTCCGCACAGGGTGGATCAAAGGAGGAGTGGGTGAACTCCAGGCGCAGCCAGGGATATAATCCCACACCACCCCCCGCGGTATTTCAGTGCCTGATGGTTATTGTAAACCCAGCGTGACCAGGGCCCGTGACACAACTGCTCTCCCGTTTATTTGAAACAAAGTGCTCTGGGCTGGACTCGGCGGGGACTGGGTGTGACACAGGACGGGGTGCGGGGGGCAGACACAGCACAGCCGGTCCCGGAGCTGTGTCCCTGCCAGCACGGGACACGTCCCGCGGGATGGGGACGGGCTTTGCTCGCACTGCACGGGGAACGTTCGGCACGAAGCGCTGCTGGATCACAGGAGGGCCCCCTCTGCGCCCGGGATTCACCCGCAGGGACAACAGGCACCTTCCCCTCCTCGGACTGCGCGGCTGCGCGTGCTGGACGGGACATCCTGGGAATTCCGGGCTGTCCGTGTCCCTCCGGCACCGCCTCTGGCCCGGGGGGAGCAGCTGCGGGGCCGGGTCCGCGGGATCAGATACTGTCCAGCTTCTTCAGGATGAACGGCGCTGGGGAGGGAAACAGACGGGACACAGCCCGGATCAGGAGGGGGCGCGGGGACATCCCGGAGCCGGGACACCCCGGGGGCGCGGGGACATCCCGGTCCCATCCGGGTCACTCACTGATCCGCAGCAGCGCGACATAGATGAGGAAGTTGCGGACGGAGGAGAGCACGTCCCGGCGCATCTTCCGCCGCAGCTCCTCCGGGTCCATTTTGGGCCCGAGCCCCTCGATGCGGAACATCCCGATCCCAAATCCCGGCACGGCCACGCGCCCCGGCAACACGTGACCGGGGCGGCCGCGCGTGCGCACGGAGAGTGGTGACGCCGCTTCCGCCCGGCCCGCACCACGTGGAGCCGGGCGGGGGGGATCCCGACCCCGGGGGGGATCCCGACCCCGGGGGGATCCCGGAGCGCCCGGGGCTGGGAAACCTGGACTATGGAAACGTCTCCTTAGGAAAGGAGCTGCTTCGGTGGTTGATCTTTGTAACCTTCAAGCCTGGGGAAAGGCTGGAGCAGGTGACATAGGAACGTGTCCAGGTGGGTCTGGAGTGTCTCCAGACAGGGAGACTCCACACCCTCCCTGAGCAGCTGTTCCGGGCTCTGCCACCTCCATGGAAAGAAGTCCTGTCCCCTCGTGGTGAGGGGACTTGTTGTGTTTGAGTTTATGGCCATTGCTCCTCGTCCTGTCAGTGGGCACCACCAAAAAAAGTGTGGGACCATCCTCTGACAGCCCCTGGAGATATTGGTGTGGACTGGGGGGATCCCCTCTCAGCCTTCTCCTCTCCAGACTAACCAGGCCCAGCTCCCACCATCTTTGCTCACCGGGGAGATGCTCCAGACCCCTCATCATCAGATGGGCAAATGCTGATGTTAATTGTGCCCCTTTTTGGGAGTTGGAGCTGGTCCAGGCCAGCAGCTCCCCAGGGAACTGCACACACCAGCCCCCCTGCTGTCCACAAAAACGGGATTCATAACCTGCTGTGCAACAAGCCAACAATTACACATTCGAGAGACACTGGGTGTTTATTTCAGCACTGAGCAAGCCCTGGGTGCTCGGTGCGTTCTGTGCTTCTCTTTTTGGGTCGGGGGGGGTGTTTGATGTTGTGGGTCACGATCTGCCCCTGCTGGAGTCACCTTGTACCCAGTGGGAGCTGATTCAGCCCAGTTGCTGAGTTGTCATTATTAGTTTCCTCCTCATCTTTGGGGTTCTGCCAGATGTCCGTGTGGCCCATAAACTCTGTGTTCCCTGTGCCCACTGCCAGTGGAAATCCTTCCTCCCAAGCTGTGATACCCTCCCCCAGGGCTGAGATCATTGAGATGTGTTCAGCCCTGAACCCTTAACAAGGCAATTCCACCGACCAGGAATCCATGTTTCCTACACCTGGACATCACTCAGAGCTCATGGGCTGCTCTCTGATCCATAGATTAAAAGTCCTTTCTGGAGGCATGAAATTTACAAAGATCAAACGTTAAAAACCATCCTTTCTTAAGTGAATTTTTACACACTCCACATCTTGCAGTGCTCAGAGCACCAGGAATGCTGCCCGAGGTGCCTGGAGAGGGGCAGGGGAGCAGACAGAGCCTTGTAACTCCCACCACCACCCACAGCACGCCTGGGCTTCAGAGCCCTCCCAGATAATAAAAGGAATTTCTCCCAGCTAAGCTGCCCATGGCCTGAGGCAGAGGCAATTACAGAGCAGCTGCTCTCATTGTGCTCGTGATTACAGGGCTAATTGAGCGCTCCTGGCTCGGGGCCCTCCCTGACTTAGAGCCGGGTGGCCAAGGAGAAGGGTTCCCAAACCTCCCACACCCGGCAGAGTCACAGAACGTTCAATCCCCGTCCCTGCTGCAAACAAAGGGAGCCTGTCCTGCTCTCAGAAGGTGTGGGGCTGCCCTCCTGAGAGCTTTCCAGCGAGTCCCGGGGGAAAACAAGCACAGCTGCCCGAATCCCCTGCTGACATAAACTCCTGCCTCTGCCAGGTCCAGGAAACCTCATTAGTCACTCGAGGTTTCATTCTGCAGAGCAGCTCTCTCCGGCCTTGGCTGGCAGGAACAGATTGGCAGGTCCTGATTCCGTCTTGGCAGAGAAACAAGGAGTTCCTTCCTACATCCCATGACTGCTGGTCCTCCCGGTCCTGCAGAAGCAGCAGCAAGGCTGTTTCCCCAGGCACTGCTCGGGGGGAGGTGAAGGAACGTGGGCATGTCCAGCAAAGCCGAGTCAAACACGACCAAATGTTGAGAAGACACTGGAGCAGGGGGGAGACAACAGGTCGGGGAGCAGCACAGGTGAGGGCTCTGCCGGGACACAGACTGGGAAGTTGTTGCCACAACAATTGGAGCCAGCCCGTTGTCCTTGTCCCTGTTTGAGATGAGGGGATGAGAAACATTTCCCATGAGAGATGTTACTATTGGAGAGGTGGGGACTTCAGGTGTGGAGTGATTGTTGAGGGACAGAAGGCTTTGACTTGGGGTTTTGACAATGTCCTGAGCTGTCCTTGGAATGTTTGTGTCAGTTTTCCAGAATTCCCTCAAACCTCCAAAGTGCAAAGCTTGGACAGTTCATAGCAGGTCTTTAGTTCCATTCAGTGCTATAATTACAGGAGCATTTTACTTTCCATTCCTTGGAGCTACAGGCAGATCATGAGCCACTGGCCAGGCACTTCCTCGAGGTGTCTCAGCAGAACTTGGCACAACATTGTGTGGGAAACACCTGTGTGTGGCAGGTAACAGCATGAAAAGCTGACAAAAAGTGCAGAGGTTGTCTAAAGGGACACCTGGATCTGCCAAGTGGTTATGGAACAGTGGTGTGAGGAGAGGCCAAACTCCATGGGTAGCTGGAGAGAAGCAGTGGGACCTCCTGGGGCAAGGCCAGGAGTTTCTCTTGTCTGTAGCATATAATGCCCAGATAAAACCAATGTAAAAGTGTCAGAAACAGCGAACTGGACACAGACTGAGAAAAACACCAAGCACAAAGCAATAGGAAAAAAGTAGTTCTAAGTCTGTTGTTCCTTTGGGAGGGATGGACAAAGGAAGTGCAAAGACTGGGGGAAGGGTCTAGGGATGGGAGAAGGGATTGCCACGGTACACGAATGCTGTGGCCAGTGCTGGGGGAGGAAGCAGCCAAACAGCCCTGTGTGAGATCACTGCTGGAATATTAACCCACAGCTGTTTTGGCCACGGGGTCACATCACCCCTGACAGGCCTCAGGTCACCCAGGTGAATGGGCTGAATTCCCCAGTATGGGGGAGGTGTGGGTGTATCTTCTGGGTGTGATGCCTTTGGCAGCTCCCTGTCACCTGGCATTGTTCAAAAGCAGTTTCAGCTTTTTCTGCCTGAGAAAAGATTGGTAAGGTGACAGAGAATAAGGACTTGCTTTGGTGTCCATACCAACCTCCAAGTTCGCTCCACATACTGGCCAGTTCAGGTCCAAGGTGCATTTCAGGGACCAAGGGCAGGCACGGCCTGGCTGCCTCCTCACCCCAAGGACAAAACCACCATGAAACTTTGGTTCTGTCTGCTTCTTGCCATTGCTATGGGTGGGTGGAATCTTTCTGGAAAACTGCAGGATTTGGGTGCAAATGAGCTCCACCGTCGCTGGGACGGAGCCTGCAGGTGCCAGAGGCAGGGCTGTGTGTGGGGTGGGAGTGCAGAGCAGGGGCTGGTGGGCAGGGCTGCCCTGGCACCTGAACTGGGACATGTGGGTGGAAACTCAAATTCTGTCCCCACAGGTTCTCCCGCTCCATGAAGGTCTGGCACCGGAGTAAGACACAGCTGGTGCAGAGGGCAGGCAGGAAATAGCACTTAGAAATTACAACTGCCCTAATCACCCTTTCTGAGACCTCAGGCATGTTTCTAAGGGAAAGGAACTCACCACAGTGGATTGATCCTCCTCAACAAAAACGTTCTGTGGAGTGGCCCTTCACACACTGCCCTGTGGCGTTTCTCCAGGGCTGCTTCCGCATTGTGGAGATGGCTCATCCACCAGCTGGGCAGACAGAATGCCTCCCCCTGGGAAAGGCAGCATCAGCCTGGCCTGGCCCCCTCTGCATCCACCGGTGAGGTCTGGAGGAGCACCAGGAATGTCCACTCCTGGAAATGGATCAGGATGTTTCTCACGGATGTACAGCCAAGGCATTCTGGAGGCCCTGGGAAAGCCTCGCAGAAATGCTAGGGAGAGGCCAGGTAGGTATTGCTGGAGCCTTGGTGGCACGTGCCACACTGGCCTTCTCACCCCCTCCCAGGGGTCAGTACTGATCCCCCACTGATGGCAGCACTGGGCTCTGTGCACAGAGGCTGTCTCAGAGCCTGCCCGAGGAGCTCCAGCCTGTCCTCTTGCAGTCCCCATGGAGCCGGACGGGCTGTGCCGAGGTCGGGGCCCCTCACATGGCACCAGGAGGGGGTTCCTGGCTGGCTGGTGCCTCCTGGCTCCCCGGCAGTGCCTGGGCAGTGCTGTCGCTCCCGGGCACAGCACAGACCCTGAGTCACTCTCTGCTGAGCTCTGGTGCCCGGGGCTGTGGCTGCCCAGCCCTGGCAGCTGTAGACTCAGCTTCCCCAAAGCCTTGTGTGGTGCAGAGCAGAGAGGGGCTGACTGATCCTCTAAGTTTAGTTTTTCTGCTGTGAAACGTGAAGGGGTTTCATCCTGTATGAGATCTTTCCATATCTCTTCAAAGATTTTCTGGGTCCTTAATCCCAGCCATCCCAGAGCCGTTATCTGGATCACAGGACATGGAGGTAGGTGGGTTCACAGGGTCAGCTCACAACTGGGACAAGCTCCCAGAGGTTTCATCCTCCACAATCACAGCTTGGCATGCAAACAGCCACAAGCTGCGAGCTTCCAAGTAGCTCCAAAATGTTTCCCGGGACAGGAGGCTTTCACAAGTCATCTGTGACATGATCCAAATGTGAGCAATGACAAATGCTGTTCAGAGACAAAATGTCCCGTAGCTTCCTGGAGAATTGTTTCCCAGGCTTCTGGAACTGAGAATAATCAAAGATAAGAAAACTACTTGCTTGGTTCCCCCTCACATGGGTCCAAATCTCACGTTTGGTAGGTCAGCGTGGAGCTCTGATGTGTCTTGTTACTGGCTACCACTCTTCATCCTCAGGAAGGAGAACTAGAGCTTTATTTCTTTTTTAATTAAGCTTCTGCTTCCTGTGTGGATTGCTTTGAAAACGTCATCCAGGGGCAACGGGGGAAGGGAGATGCGACACAAGTTGCCCAGGGAAGACGCATGAGTCAGCAACTGATGCAAACTCTTTTTCTGGGCACTGTTTAATGTTATATTAATTTCAGACGTCAGGCCTAAACCTCATTATTTTGTCAGTGTCAGTGACCACAGGGTAGTGCTGAACAGTGCCAGACAAGTGTGGCTCCTAGATCAGAAGGGAAGAAAAATAACCCTGTTTTCTATGGGTGAGCTGTTCTGGGGAGAGGAATAGTCCTGGAAAAGGGTCACAGAGAGCAGCCCAGGCAGTGGAGAACCCGCAGTGCAGAAATGCTGCGAGGGACTGGAGGGGCGAAGCCGGGGAGGCACAAACCAGAGCGGATCGATGCCTTTCCGTGGGCGAGTCCGCGTGTCCTGCCCAGCCCTGTGCTAAAAGCAGCGCTGCGGCGGCCGAGGAGCAGGTCAGACACCAGGCAGGGCACCTTCACAGCAAGGGCAGGGGCCGGAGGAGGAGGGGGAGCTGACGCGGAGGATGTGGGTTCCCGTGTCCCCAGTGCCGGTCACGCAGTGCTGGGCAGGATCCCGCCGTCGGTGTCCTTGGCACCACCGAGCCCCCTGCGCTGTCTTTCGTGGTGGACGCGGCTCTGCACCCCCGGGGGGACACAGAATGGGAAACTCAAATAACACCTGCCCTGCCCGCTCCCACCATCCTGTCCCAGGCGCACTGCCCCGGCCCCAGGGGAGCTCAGGGGAACAGAGTCGATTGGGAGCACAAACTAGGGACTCAGAAGAAGTTATATCCCTTCCAGGGCTGTCCCAGGAGAGACTCAGCCCAGCAATCCAGGTGTGAAACCTGTCGAAAAGGGGTCAACACTTGCTCACCCTTGGGACCATCAACGCGGGACACACTGCGGGGCGCGGGGAAAGAGCATTTCGGGATTGCACAAGGGTTGTCGCAGGACGCCTGGGGGAGGAACTGAATGCGGGGAAATGTGGGCATCGATGGGGTTTAGGGAGAGCAAACGTGGGGAGAGCGAGAGGGGAGGCAGTGGAAGGGCCGGGGCACAGGGTCAGCATTCCTGTTGGGATGCTCGTCCGGCAGTGCCCGGCGCTGAGTCAGGGCCGTCCGTCCTGCCCCTCCTCCAGCCCCACTTCCAGTGCTGTCTCGAGGGGCAGTCTGTCTGTTCAGCGAGGTCCGTGGGGCAGCACCCGGACCGACCCCCGGTGCTAGTCCAGCCGGACCATCCGGACGATCCAGACGATCCAGGAAGGTGCGGGTGAGGGTCTCCAGGGGCGGGACCACCCAGGGTGCAGGGTCCCGGGGGCGGGGTCCGGGGGCGGGTCCCGGGGCGGGGTCCCGGGGCGGTTGCCGATGAGATGCCGCTGCTGCCCCGGTGGTGGCCGCGCTCCGCTCCCGGCAGCAGGTAACGGGATCGCTGGGGGGGCAGCGCGGGGTCCCCCCGCCCTCCGAGGAGCGGGGTGGTCGCGGGGCTTTTCCAGGGGGTCAGGTGCCGCCGGTTCGCGGAGCGGGGCCGGCCCGGTCCGCGCCGTCGGTCCGGGCTGCGGGAGGTGCCGCCGCCCATCCCGCTCCCACCGGGTGTCTCTGGCGCGGGGCCACGGGGTCCGTGCGCCTCTCTTCGCGCTGGGGTGATGGTTCAGCGGTTTCTGCCCGATTTTGCACCAAACGCGTGGGCGACTTTCCTCTTTGGTGCGAGGAAGCCATACGCGTGTACGCCGCTCCCAACAACAACAAAACAAGCGAGCAAAACCCCCCTGAGCGCTCAGCTGTGGGATTCACAGCCAGTGATTTTGGCTTCTTAATGGCGAAAATGTTGTGTGAGAGACTTGGTCCGAGCTGGAGCGGGCGGGAGGCAGAGTCACTTTGACGTGCGGGTGTCAAGGGTACCGCTGTGAGCACCTCCGTCCCCGCGGGGCAGTGGGGGAGCTCCGAAGGACAGCGGACAGGGCAGGGCAGCACCTCACCTCGGGGGCGGTAGGGATCTGTACCGCTTCCCAAAGCGCCCGGGTTTGCCCCATCTGTGCTCGCGTGGCTCTCCAACCTCTGCAAACACACCTTCCTCCTCCCGCCCAGGTAACCTACTCCGGGTGTGCTTGCTGATCTCCACCTCCCGAGCGTTTTTCTGGCATTCTCACAGCCTGTCTGTGGCTCCTTGTTGCACGGGGGTTTGCCACAGCTGTAGGAAAATACCTAAGTATTTGCTTCTAGCCAGATTTGGGGGAGACTTAATTTGCTAGTGGGATGTGTGAGATAAGACTGTAAGATGGGAAACGTTAGGAACCCCATTAGTCATAGAAGTCTTGTCTCAGAAGAGCAGGCTTGCTGGCCCAGGAGAATCTGCAGAATTAGAGGTGGAAATGACAGTAATGCTGGATAGGAAGCTCCCAGTGAACCATTTCCTTCACTTTAGCCCTTTTAGTGGTGCTGTTCCCGCTCCCATCCAGGGTTCTCTATAGCAAGGCAGAGAGGCAGATGTTCAGAGAGCTGTTGTACAATCTGAGAAAAATCTAAGCTGGAAAAGAAAAGAATTCTGGGTGTCTGCTGGCAGCATTTGATTTTCCCTGCGTAAACTCCAGCTGACATTGCCTAGAGAGGCACCCCACCCTTATCCCGTTCCCCTGTCAGTGAATTGGTCCATGCAGCTCTGGCAAGACTGATGAGAAGCCTCTGGGACCGGACCAAGGCAAAGACACATGTGAGTGATGGCAGGACATAGCAAAGCAAACTGTGCCCAGCCCTGTGGCCTCTCTGCCTCCCTGGTTCAGCCATCGGGAGCAGGCAAATGGCACCTTTCCACATGTGCTGCCATCCTGCCTTTTACTGATCCTGAATTTCACTCCTCTAAGGTTTAGTAAATTGTCCTCTGAATTTTTGCTGAGCAGTGTGCTGGCAAACAGTTCCTTGATGCTGTTCAGTGCTCCGGGCTCTATCCTTGTGGAAAGCAGATGTTTTTAAAGCTGGAGAGAACCTCTGGGGCTCTTGTGAAATGTCTCTGTATGTGGCATGACATTCTTGAAACAGTATTTTTTAAGTGCATATATTTTCCTTTTTGTTTTATTCTTCCTTTCTTGACATTTGCCAAAAGGCCAAACCGAAGCTGTTTCCCAGCCCCTGTGCTCAGTAAAATCCAAGACACGCATAGAGATCACCTGTACAGACAGGTGTGGAGGAACCTGTTGTGGTGCCAGCCCTGGTCTTGAGTTTTCTGCTGTGCAAACAGTCCCAGGAAGGCACTGGCAATACTCCAGAGTGCTGAACTCCACAGGCACATTGGTTGGTTCCAGACCTGCACCAGGACACAGAGATCAGGGACAATGTGTGAAGGTCTGCACAGAAGCTTTTTTTTTCTTTTTTTGCCCTGCTGTGCAATTTGCCAGTGGCATGCAAATGTTTCTTAGAAGGTGAGCTGCTTGGTTCCGTGGTGTTGTGCAAACAGGGGCTGGGGAGCAGGATCCAGCCACGGGCTCGCAGGCAGATCTTTTCTTCACTGTGAAAAGGAGTTGCAAGTCAGGAAAGCAGAGGGAAACATTCCTTCTCTGCTGGCAGTTCTTGTCCTGGGAGACAGAGCTGAAGGGAGGAAAGTCTTCATGCACTTCCACAGGAGTCTATTTTTAGGAGTGAAAGCTATTCAGGAGGGAAATATTGATTTTCCTCCTTTCCACCTTGAACGTTCTGTTTATCATTTCCTTTGATTTGTGTGTAATGCACCATGCACAGAGCTATTCTTGCTTCTCCCCTCATGCCCTGAGCCCGTCAAGGATGTATGGCCTTTGCTGAAACCATTTTTATTTGGCGCCTGAAGTCTTTACATGCTCTGCCCAGAATTTCACATTTTAAAACTAATCCTGCTCTTTTGGAGCCGGACTGTGTCTGTGTAAAACCTTGCCATTGCCAGCTGAGAGAGGAAGATGGGGATGTGCAGGTACAGAACAGAATCTCTGCTGCCTTCTCTGGGTTGACAAGTGCTAAATTCTCCTGCAGGTTGTTTTTGACTTAGAGCAGCTGGAAAGTTTTTTGATTGGTGGGGGGTTTTTTTGTTTGTTTGAGTTCTGTTTTGGTTTTGTTTTCTTGTTTGTTTTCTTTTCTTTCATCTTATCTTTTTTCCTTGACAGTATCTGTCTGTAGGTGAAAGCCTGGATTTCCCACAGTATTAAAAAGCAACGGTGCTTTTTTTTTTTTTTTTTTTTTTTTTTTTTTTTTTTTTTTTTTTTTTTTTTTTTTTTTTTTTTTTTTTTTTTTTTTTTTTTTTTTTTTTTTTCTGAGTTGTGGCACTGGTGGATACTCTTTGCCTGGTATTACGTAGAAGTGCTGAACATCACAGGCTTCTGGCACAGCACAGGTTCTCTTTCTGAGCCAGGGAAGGTCAGAGGACCTGATCACACACCCTTTGGTGCTGAAGTGGTTCCTCCTGGGGCTCTGGGGGTGACCAGACAGCAGCTGACACGAGAGCCTGGGGGATAAACTGGGCTGCACAGATCTCAATCCCATTAGTGACGTCTGGCAGTGTCACACAATGTCAGACAGTGTCACACGGTGCCGTGGGGGTGCTCCCTGCGTGGCCGTGAGGGGCATGGGGACTGTGACGCAGGGGTGCCTGTGGCCGTGGGGAGGGCCCTGCTCCGGACCCTCCTGGGCAGCAGGATGAGCCCCAGCTGGGCCTGGGACCCTCCTACAGCAGCAGTGTATGTGTGGCAGCCATGTGAGAGCAACTCCTCTCCTCAAAAACCAGCCAAACACTGCAGGCTTATGAGATGGGACAGCCACAGTGGCTTTTTGCATTTTCCTTTCTTAATTTTTGTTTTTGCAAGGACTGTGTTATTTGTATGTGCACAGCCAACGTGGTGAGAGTGCAGAGTGCCACAGGAGCTTTAACCCTGGTTCTCAGGCTCAGCTGTCTCCCTGGCTGTGTCTCCAAGAACATCTTTAGAGGGTGCTGTGTGGAAAATGGGTGAGTTACTGTTCTGTCCTCATGTCTTGTCGGAGCTGGCTGACCTTCAAAATCTTTGCTGCAGAGGTGCCCGGTTGTGCCAGAAGTGTCTTCTGGTGCAGCTCAGAGCCACAAGCTTGGTTTTCTTCTGCCTGCCTGGGTAGCCAGGGACGTGCTCACCCTGTGGTAGTGTCCTGGCAGAAGCAGCAGCTGGAGGAGCAGACACCACCCCTCGCAGCCTCACCTCCCTGCCCTAAGCTGGCTGTGACGTGATCCCTGAGCTGGCTGTGCGAGAACCTGCTGTTCTCCTGAACCTGCACCTACCTGGCAGGTGGCTCCAGAGACAGCCACAGCTGGTGAGCTGGGGTGGCCCGGGCAGGGGCCAGCCCTGCTTCATCTCTCAGCTGTGCAGTGTGAGGATGTATCACCAGGTACACAAGAGATGTAATCATAGAACCACAGCGTAGTTTGGGTTGGAAAGGACCTTTAAAGGTCATCTAATCCAACCCCTGTCACGGGCAGGGACACCTTCCACTATCCCAGCTTGCTCCAGGCCCCATTCATCCTGACCTTGAACACTTCCAGGGATGGGGCAGCCACAGCTTTTCTGGACAACCTGTGCCAGGGCCTCCCCACCCTCATTGTGAAATGTTTTTTGCTTGTATCTTGTCTGAATCTGCCCTCTTTTAGTTTAAAACAATCATCCCTTGTTCTGTCACTACAGGCCATGCTAAAAAAATCTGTCTCCATCTTTCTTATGAGCCCCTTGAGGCACTGGAAGGGGCTCTAAGGTCTCCCTGGCATGTTCTCTTCTCCAGGCTCAACAACCCCAACTCTCTCAGCCTTTCCTTGTAGCAGAGGTGCTCCAGCCCTGTGGTTGTCTTTGTGACCCTCCTCTGGACCTGCTTCCACAGCTCCATATCCTTCTGTTGTTGTTCCCCAGGGCTGGAGGCAGCTCTGCAGGGGGGTCTCACCTGAGGGGGCAGAGGGGCAGAATCCCCCCTGCCCTGCTGCCCCCGCTGTGGGATCAGCCCAGGGCACAGGGGGTTTCTGGGCTGGGCCATGTCCAGCACCCCCAAGTCCTTCTCCCCAAGGCTGCTCTCAGTGCCTTTGTTGAACTCGCTGCTGATGGGCTTCCATGGCAGGAAGCACTTGGACAGATGCTTCCAGGAGCCCAGAGGAGTGAAGATAACTTCACTTACAGGTGGACAGCAGCTTATGGCCACTTCTGATCACATAGTTCTATGACAGCAGATGCAGGAAATCTGCTGGTCCCCACTGCTGCTCCTGCTGCCATGTTCTGGTGGTAGCCAACACTTTAAACCAAAGATGTAGCGTCAAAAGTACCGGTAAAACTTTGCCCCTCTGAAAATTTCAGTTTGATGAATTAATACTTTTCCGTGAAAATTTGAAGTGTTCTCCTTGAAAGTGGGTTTGTTTTTTTTCCTGCTGGCCAGGTCTGTGCTGTGCATGTCCCGACACACCTGCTGGTTGTGCTGCTCTGTGGCTGCACACCCAGAGGTAGGCCCTGGCCTTCAGGTCTGTGTTGCTCCTGAAAAGCCAGAACCACCAGCCCGGGTTCCCTCACAAGCTCTCTGAAAGGGTCGGTTGGTTGTGAAAATAAACACCTGTCGAGTCACAGTTCTCTCTGGCAGACCTGAAGGATCTGTGCATCAGGATCTCAGCCCAAGCTGCTTAGTGACGTGCTCAGGGGCTTGGCTCAGAAATAGCTGCACAAGGGCAGCTGGGAGTAGGACCTGGGTTGGAGCTGCCATGGGACATCCTGGAATGGGGAGAGGTACCAGCTGTGGTGTCAGAACAGCACAGGAAACAAAGCTGCTCCTGGTGTTGTGCACTGTTTTGTGGAAATAGTGCCTGTTCAAACTGCCTCTTCTAAGGCACCTGTTGTTTGGCTCAAACATTCCCGTTTACTGAAAGCACGATGTGGGTTTTTTTCCTCAGTATTCCATTTGTCTTTTAGGCTTTTCCTCCTTGTCCTGCAGGTTAAGAGACTTTCTCTGGAAATTCTGTTTTGTGAAGCCCAGATAGAGAAGTCTGTCCTTTCTGCAGAGCAGCAGAGGGAGGGGGAAGGGGTGGGAGATGGAGCTGCTGATGGAGGTGGTGAGGAAGTGGAGGAGGAGGATTGTTGTCTCAATCAGCACATCAGCAGCTGGAGTGTGAGGCTTCCAGGCATCCCGGCAGGGAGCTCTGGGAGGAAGGAGCTGCTGCGGGCACGACCTTCCCCATGGCTCAGAGGGAACATCAGGTGTCTGGGGGGAGTGGGAAAGCCACCTTGTGCTGCTGAGGAGAGAGGTGAGGTCCAAGCCAGCAGATGCTGCTGCTGCTGCACGGGTGTTATGGATGGTGACAGCCCCCGGCTGAGAGGGGACACACCGAGCAGGGACCGTGTCTGCTCAGGACACATCCCGTGTGTGTGTTCCAAGCTGCAGAACTGCTGTGCTTCTGCTCCTTCTGTGGTCACTTCCCAGTCACCCTCTGGAAAGGGGTCAGATTTCCCACCCTACAAGCTCTAACTTCCTCTGAAAACACAGCTGGATCACAAGGGTCACTGTTCTGGATTTGGAGATGCTTCTCAGGGGCAGATACAGGAGCAGTGTGGCTGAAGGAGCAGTTTGAATTATGTAAGAAAGAAAGCCCAGAGAGTGCCCAGTGCAAGAACTGCTGAAGGGCTGAATTTCCTCTGTGTTTTCTGCCCATGGCTGCACAGGCAGGGAGCAAAATGGGCCTGAGTGGCTCCTTGGGAGGGAGAGAAAAGTTGGCAAACATGGGTCCTGCCCTCCCTTCCTTGTTAGGAAAGGTGACCTGGGGGAGCACTGTGCCCTGAGAGAGTGCTGAGGGAACAGGTCCAGTTTCTGTGGAGACAAAATGTTTTTTCCTCATTTATCCGAGCTTGCAGCTATCTTTGTGGTTCAGAAATTAACTTACTGATATTTCTGCTACAGCAGAGGCTCTGCCATGGACCAGCAGCCTGCTGTGCCAGTGTGACTGAGCATGTCCCTGAGGTGCAGAACTTCCAGTGCCAGGAGAAGACTCGAGGGAGGAGCTCAGGACGTACAGATCTCTCAGGCTGAGCAGAAGACACAGTGTGAAAGGTGCATATAACAGAGAAACACAAAGAGCTGATAATCTTCATGACTTCTGGCGGATGCAGACATATTTTGTTTCATTTTGTGTTTGGTTCACTCACAGCCCACGGTTTTTCCCAGGGTCTGAGCTCAGAGTAACAACAGTGGTGCGTGGCTACAGAGGCTTCCTGTGCCTTGGAAGACGCAGTATTGGAGTGTGCAGTTACCACTGCAGTTTGCATTTGCAAATGTCAAACCAATTTTCTGATTTGACAGAAGACTCGTGGTCTGGCAGGTTTGGTTTGGGGGCTGAAAGCCGACCTAGCCTTTGCATCTCCCAGAGAAGATCCTGGATCCATGAAATCTGTGGAAAAGGATAACAGAGGTTGCTGGGTCACTGTCTGCCCTGGGAGAGTAACTCACTATGGGTTACTCACTACTCACAGACAACCAAAAGCACCAGGCAGGGGAGGCTGGGTGGGCAGGGGGATCACAGCGAGTGTCACAACAGATGTTATCCCCTGTTATAGCTCATGGTCTTCACAAGGTTTTTTATTATAAAAGAGTTGTGAATTGGTGTTGGTAACTCTGAACTGGTGTCCAGAAGATTCCCTCAGTCTTTTATTTTTCTGTTTTCCTGTGGTTTCTGTCACTTTCAGGTAAATGGAAGATTTGGAGACTAACCTAATCCAGACACGAAAAGCATGTAGAATAGAGCAAATGGTAGCAAAATGGCTTCATCGCTCTCGAGACAGCGCACCCAGGTAAGTGTGGGCTTTGTGAAAGGAGTCTCTGTGATCACCTTCCATCAGAGGCAGCACAGGGCTGTTCGCAATGAACAGGGGCTGGCACAGGCTGCAGGTCATACTCGTTGCTTCTGTTGTTCTTGGGAAATATTCGTGCAGTAGTCCCTAGAAAAAGGAAAACAACAGTGGTTTTAAGCAATCCATTGGTTTCCAGGGACAGATGTTCCTGCTTTCCTCCATTGTGGTTTTGTGAGGGAGAAACACAGCACTGCTCCATGCAAAACTTGCTGTTCTTGGAGGTGGGGTCCTGCTTGTCTTTGTCTCTTACCAAGGGCCCACATTTTTGGGCAAGACTGGATTGCACTGACCAGGGATCCTGGTCCATGACTGCTTTCCTTCCCTGGGGTCTGAGAATCAGCATTAAGCTGATCTCAGCAGAGGCTGAGGGCTGGACATTCTCTCGCTGCCTTGCTGGGAGAAGGTGCTGCTGTTGCCTGTGGATGGAGACAGTGGAGCTCTCTCTCCGTGTGACCATGGGCTGGGATGACTGAGAAGTTTTGGTTGCAGCCCCTCGGGTGTCCTCAGCTTTCTCTGGACTCTGGGGAGTTGCTGTTGGCTGTGGGGGAGAGAGCTGAGGACCCAGGGAGTGCTGTCCTTGCTGTGCAGCGCCGTGTCCCACAGAGAGTGGGGATGCGTGTGGGTCCAGGCCCCTTGGACAGGGTGTCTCTGGCTGTATCCTGTGTAAGTGTGGATTCTGATCCTGCAGGGGCAGCATGTCGGCGATGGACAGCGCCGGGGACAGCGTCGTCCCCCCTGCCAGCCAGGCCAAGCTCACCGTCACCGTGTACAAGGACCTGGTCCTGCAGCACTACGGCTTTGAGATTTGCCCCAGCCTGCCCCTGACCATCGCCTCTGTCACCGCGGGTAAGCGCCGGGAGGAGGGTGAGCGCTGGGCTCCTCCCGTGGGCATGGCTCTGAGAGCCCCCAGTCCCCCGGGGGCCTTGGTGATGGACTCCTGCCAGATGCGTGTGGTTTCTGAGGTACCTGTTTGGCATGTGACCCTTGGACACTGCAGACAGAAGCCTGGGTGCCCGTGGCAGACAGACTGCTCAGGCATCTCCCAGCTCTGAGGGTGCAGAGTCCACAGCAGGGTCTCCACGGGTTCCTCACCTGCGCTCGCTCGCTGCTGACCTTCGTGGTGCAGGGAGCAACGTCCTTCCTGGTGTTTTCTCTGAGTTGCAGAGGAAGAATTTCATCTAATCTTAGAGAATTTCATCTTATTCTGCTGTGGCCCCAGTGACCTGTTGCTGAACAGATCCTGGGCTTCCAGCCCTGTACCATGGAGAGTTTCACTGCTGGGTCCAGGCAGTGCTGAAGTCGTGCAGATCCACTCCTCCAGCTATAGAAGGGAGAGGTGCTTTTAAGGTGGCCCGAAGGTTTTGAGTCAAAAACTTTGAATCTGTTTCTTATTTACCTTTCATTTTTTTTAACAGGTGCACAAAACCACCTGGTTTTTACCTGTTGTTGTGAGCGTGGCAGCCAGAGAGACACTGTGCCCATTGCCTGTGGTGTGGCTGGAGCTCCTCTGCTGGCCATCTATGTGGGCTGGGGGATGTCCCTCTGTCACCTCCCGTTTCTCTTTCCGTGTGAAACATGGCAAAATTATCTCAGAGTCTTGGGGTATAAAAAGTGGGGAAGGAGTTTTTTTTCTGTTGTGCTTTTCTTTTCTCCTAATCAGAAAGAATAAACATTTTACTAAAACTGAGGCACAAAGAACCCTTCCCTTGCTGTGGGAGCCCAGGGCTACCAGGCCTGTGTTTGGTTGGACAGTGTGGTGGGCAGTGACAAGGGCACAGGCACACACAGGAGTGGTTTTCCATGGGGCAGAGGAAGGTCCAGGTGAGAGGCACAGACACAAGCAGGGGCACACAGGCTGGCATCAGTGCCCAATGTCCTCCAACCCCTTTTATTTTGCCATCCAGAGAGAGTTGCTGAGGGAAGCAGGTGCTGGGAGGGAAGAGGAGCTCAGTGAGCATCTCTGGACATCCCTAGTGTAGATGTGGTGCTTGGGGACACTGTTAGTGGTGGACCTGGCAGTGCTGTGGTCCACACTGCTGTTAACAGTTGGACTCCATGATCTCGGAGGAGTTTTCCAGCCTAAATGATGGCATGATTCCCTGGGGGAGGAGGCCTCTGACTGACAGTGTGCCGGTTCCCTGCAGGCAGCACTGCCGAGAGGAAGCTGCAGCCGGGTGACCAGATCCTCCGCATCAACTCCAGGGGGGTGGAGGACCTGTCTGTGGAACGAGCTGCCAGCGTCATCAGGTGTGGTGTCACCCCGCGCCCGGCCAGGGCAGAGGGGCAGGGGACACGCCTGCTGACCACGTGTCTGTTGCAGGGACGCCGGCGACGAGCTGCTCCTGACTGTGCTGCGCTGCACGTCCGTAAGTGGCCTTTCCTCGGCTCTCTTGGCACCCCTTGGCATGGCCATGGCCGTGGGGCGGCTGGGATACCGCCCCCCCCAAGGGCCTCCTGATCCCCCACTGGGGGAGGCAGGCAGGTCCTGCTGGGGAGCTGTGGCCAGCACTGAGGGGTGCCTGGAGCACTCCTGTGTGCCAGCGCTGTCTGGGATGTGGGAACCCTGGGCACAATGGGAGGTGCTGTGGCAGCAGGCTCAGCATCCACCCTTGGTGCTCTTTGGAAGCTCATGAGCTTTTCCTTCTGACTGCTGGAAAAACTCATCCCTTGTTCCTCAGGTTCTGTCTAGTGATGGGCTGGGACTCGGGTGCAGACTGTGCTTTGGGAACACAAGCAAAGTTGCACCGTGAAGTTTTAGTGCTGATTGCTGATCTCTGTAGCAGAGAATTCCCCAGAAGGCACTTGATGCTGGCAGGATGTATTGTTATCCACATGGAATTTACTGGGTGTAAAGGCTGAGTTGCAAAGAAAAGACAAAATTTGGTTTGTGGGCTTCCTGTGAGATATGAAAGTGGCCTGAGTGGGATTCCATCCAGACCACCTCCTTTCTCCCCTCCCCAGCACCTGAAAATATTTCTGGAGTGTTTTTCATTTGTTTGGAGGGTTTTTTGTTTTTTATTTTGATTTATTCTTAAAACAAGAGTGATGTTTCTTTCAGAAGTTACTGGAGCTCTCAGGCTTGAGATTTCTTGGCTCTTAAGGAAAGGTACACGAGAGAGAAAATCTCAAATATTTTTCCTGCCCAAAGCTTCCCAGGTGTAGGCATCCAATCATGCACAAAGCCAAAGTAATCAGAAAAACTGCAAGCAAACCCACTGATGGGTGGTTTCCCTCTCTGTTAATCTCATCTCATCTCCCTTGCCCAGTGCATTGGCTGTTGGTCTGGCCAGCCCTGATCTGGGAATCAGGAAAAAATTGGAGTTGGTTATGCAAGACCTGAATGCCTGCCCAAAGAGGCAAAATGCAATGGCTTTTCAGAGAGAAAAAAGCATCTGGAAAACCCTTCATGGGATTTGGAGTGCCCTTCACAGGCCCTCAGGGATTGCTGAGAAGCAAATGGGGCACAAGCCCATATAGTTTTTTTCATTTTCAGGTCACTTTAAGGACATCTCCAAACACAGCCACGCCTGATGCAGGGTTTGGGAGTGACTCTTGCCCTGCTCTGAAGGCAGCTCAGAGCCAAGAGGTAACACCTCCCACCACCAGGTCCCAGACCCTCTGCAGGGCTGGGATGTGGGAGGCTGTGACCCCACGTGCAGGGTGTCATGCTCTCCGTGCCCTGGTGTGCTCTGGAAGGTCCGGACGTGCACAGGGGCTCCTCCTGACTCCCATCCTCCCTCCCTGCCGCGTGTCCTCGGGACAGCATGGGGCTGTGGCAGTCCAGGAGGCACCAGCACCTCTGGCAGGTGTAGGATTGACTCTGCCTGGAAGCCACGCAGGAGGATGCTGAGGGATTCTGCCTCTGCTCTTGGGGAACATCGTGCTGTACAAGAGCAGCACATTCGTGCACAGGGACTTGGTGGTTCCTCAACTCATGTGGTTCCTTGTGAGCTTGGTAGGACCCTGTCATGATGAGAGCAAGGCTGTGTGATAGCAGTGCAACAAAGTTGGCTTTGTGACCTTGGGCAGTTTCCTGAGTGGTTTGCAGTATGACACTGCACTCTGGGAAGCCCAGCGGAGCCAGGACACGCTGTTCACTTGGCTGTGGTGTGCTGGCGCGGGTCTGTCCATCACTGCTAGGCTCTCTACAGGTGTTGGTTTAGGTGTAGCCCCACTGCAGACCAACTCTTGGCAGATTCACAGTCATTCTGGGGTGCCCTGGCTTCATTGCAGGAGGTGTGGAGATGCCTGAGCACAGCAGCTGGCTCCCATGCAGTGAAATTGGGAGTGGGTGCGGCACATGTGTCCCCTTGCTGGGCAGCCAGGCTTGAGCTCAGCAGCTGCCCAGACAGGTCAAAAGGGCCTGGAGCAAGGCTGGGAGCTCAGAGCCTCCCTAGACACGTCTCTGTGGACTCGAGGCAGCACAGTGGGAGCAGCCCCAGGGCAGGGGTGACCATGTGCCATGCCCATGTCGGGGGCTCTGCTCCTGCCCGAGGCTGCTGCCCTGACCCACCACCACTTTTGTTTCAGGGTGGACCCAAGTCGTCGTTCCTCACCGAGGAGAAGAGGGCGAGGCTGAAAACAAACCCCGTCAAAGTGCGGTTTGCGGAGGAGGTGCTGCTGAACGGGCACTCACAGGTCAGGGCTCCGCGGGGCGGGGACGGGGAGCTCTCTGTGGGTGGGTCCCGGGCTGGGGTTGTGTGGCTGGGACTCACTGTGCTGGTCGCCCTGGGCATGATCCAGGCACCTGCTCCCAACAGCTCCTGGGGCAACCAGAGGGGAGCACTGGCATCTCTGCAGGAGTTTGCGTTTGACCTGCTCACTTGGACTAATATAAAATACCTGCATGCATTTCTGTCCTGTCCCACCGTCATGCCCTAAGCCATCACTTCACAGCTGCAGGAGGCAGTTGTCATCTCTTGAGGTGCTAATCCATCTGTGGTGAACCCACACTGAATTTCGGCCATGACAAACGCTGATCCTAAAGATGCCAGGTGAACGCTGACGTGTGTGCCAGGTTTGTGTGCTGCTGGAGTAGCTGGGATGTCCCCTGCTGGGGTGTCCCCTCCTGAGGACAGGTTACACTGTGATCAGAGGGTTTGGTGCTGGTGTTTGCTTTGCTGTTAGGTGTGACACGTGCTCTCGAGCTGACAGGGTGGAGGCTTGTTGTCCTACCCCTGCAGAGGGTTTCCTCAGAGCATCCTCAGCTGCCTCTGTATCTGACCCTCTTTAAGGTGAGCCAGGTCACAGCTTCCTGGAGGGTGCTGAAAACCCATTATGGGGTTCCTGGTGCTGGCAGGAGACAAACTGGGTCGATATGAGTCAGCCTGTTTAGGTCTGCCTGTAGCAGAAGTGAGAATACTTTATAGCTTCTCCAAAGTGTGAACAGCTCCTGAATGTTTCCTTTTTCTTTCTGTGTAACTCAATTAACTCAGTGGAGTGGACTGGGCTCAGTCAGGAGTCATTAGTTCTGTTGAGTTTTCTTTTTTTCCTTCAGAATGAAAAAATTCAGTGGTCAAAATGCACCACTCACATCCCTGCTCATTAGTGCTATTCAGTCATCCAGGTCTGACTAAATCTCACTTATTTGCAGTGATGATGAAGCACCCACGTGTCCCTTTTCCTCTTCCCTTTCTTTCACCCTGTTGCCAGGTGTGCTGGTGCTGCTGCCAGGCTCATCCCTGCCCTTCCAAGGGCTGTGTTCATATCCCACAGGTGTTGGTGACAAGTGTCTGGTGTCCTGCCTGTGTGATGTGGTGGTGTGGCCACTCTCTCTGACACAGAATCCAGGTACCAGACCCCTCATGTACCTGGGAGATGTGACACAGGCCACCAAGCTCACCAGGCAGGGAAGGGCAAAGGAGAGGACATGCTCTGGAAGTGGGCCCAGGCAGAGATGAGTGAGAAGTGTTGGACAGGACTGGTTGTGGGATACAGGCAGGCCTGGAATTGCCAGCAGTCCCTGCTTTTCTTGCAGCTGGGAGTTCACACCAGTATCTCCTGGAGCTTCCATGGAGCTGTGTCAGCCAGAGACTGGGCACTGGTGTCACAGTCCATGGAGGTCTCAGATTCCTGCCAGTCACTTAGTGAATGCGAGGTGGGTCTCAAGGGATCTGGAGAAAGGTCTTGAGCAGCCCGAAGAAGGCACTTCTGGAGGGGATGCTGCACGTTGTGCCCCTCTACCCCCATGCCTCAGTCAGCATCTGCTGAGCTAATCATACCAGAGGAGTATTAGTGCAGAGGAGGGACACAATCAGTGTGTAGTTTGTCGCTCATTTACTGAGAGCATAAAGGTAGGAGAAGTTCATTTGGGCGCTGGGGTCCCACTGGCTTTCCTTTTCACCAGTTGGATATGTACCCTGTTTTGAGTAGTAAAGTATTAGCACAAAAGAAGAGTAAATAAATTTGTTGCATATTTATGACTTCTTTCTGGAAAAGTACTATCCACCACAGCAGCCCTGAGTGCTTTAGGGCTGCTCTCCCTTCCGTGGGCTGATGTACTAAGGCAGCCAAAATGGGTATTATGGCCCTGCAAAACTGCACAGCCTCCTGTTTCAGTAAATATACTGCTCTTGTCATCCTAATGGAGCATGGCTAAGTGATCCTTGTGGTGACGGGAAGGATCCCAGCGACTGCCTTCTGCAGCTGAAACCTGAGACTCTGGGTTGGGAACATAAATTGTTGATGAGCCTCAGTGCTGTCTGGCCCCACTTTCCTTCGGCTGATGATGTATTTCCATATCACTGAGCAATATGCAAGGGACGGGTCCCTCAGGGCTCATGGTTCAGCACCAGGCAGTGTGTTATTAGCAGTAACGTGGGGTAAATCAGCCCGTACCCCAGACAGGACGGGTACAGCTGCTGAAGCTTTTAGGGTTAATTCATAGTAGCTTCTGACAGCCTGCACAAAAGGAGAGAAACCCTACCTGGTTGTTCTGGCTGGATAATTGGGAGAGTGCTGATAATTTGTATATGAATCTCTGAGTAGGTGTAAGTTTTGCTGTGTGCTGGATGTGCAAGGCCCCACTCACATGATAACTGTGGCCATGGGAGCTCCAGAGGAAAGGCACAGCTGGTGTAACATGGCATCAGTCTCCTGGAACTGATGGAGGACCCAAAGCCTGTCAAAGATGTGCTCATGCTGTTTAGCACAGAGGAGTTGGATCTTGGGGTTGGCAATACCAGCAGTGTTCTCTCTTTTTTTTTCAGTGGTGACTGTAGAGACTTGAACCCCACAAAATGAGAAGGGGAGAATAAGGAAGAAGATTCAGAAGTGTTTATCTTTGCTCTGGCAGCACATCCAGGGTGTGTGGGCTCTCTGCTGAGAGGGACTGAGGCTGTGAGATTTGTAACATGTGGCACAGCAAAAGAAACACAAGAGAGATTGTCTTAGAAACACCATTCTTAACCTTGAGACTATTACAACAAGTCAATGAACCCTTTAAGACTGGAGGAACATGCTGGTCCAAGGACGTGAGAAAGACATGCTGAATAGGAAGTCCAAAGGCAGAGAAGTAAAACTCCTCAGCACTGAACAACAACAGGAACAATGCTGGAAACAGGGAGAAAGGTGCAGAAGAGTGAGGTGGAGGGCTGAAAGGTGAAGTCCCAGACAGCCCCAGGAGGATAGAGGCCAAGTCCCCAGACCCTTCCCAGAGAACCCAACAGAGGAGCTCTTGCTGTGGGTGTCCTTGCCTTGTCCCACGCTTTGGGACCTACCTCAGGACATATTGGTGACATCATCTGCTGTTTAGGAAGCCGAGGGTCACAAATCTCAGGGGGATACTCAATGAAAGTGGCACTGTGTGTTTGTCTGAGTCACACAGCCTTCTCTTGGCTGTGGGAGAGTGGAGGGTGTGGGCATTGTCCAGGGTGAAGCTGTGACTGGTGGGGATGGTGGTCAGTGTGGGGTCTGTGCTGCGCAGTGCTGGGAGATGGGAAGGTGCCTTTTCTATCAGGCACCACTGCTTTTCAATAATGAGCAGGGAGGATGACTGTCCCCTTTCAGTGTCTGCTGGATCCTCCCGTGCCCTGTGGGAACCACAGGGCACGCCCGGCCGTGTGCAGCTGTGGCATGGGCTGGAGTGTTACGGTTAAGGCATTTGTTGTGCTCTCTTTCCCTCATTCCATGCCAGAAGGGTAATCAGGAATAAAAGTAATGCCATGGAAGAGTGTTGCCAAGGCTGAGAAGGGTTTTCCCGGATGCCAGGACTTGCTGTGCCAGGCAGAGCAGCTGGTGCCCGAGGGTCCAGCTGCTGCGTTTGTTCTGCAGGGGAGCTCCCTCCTGTGCATGCCCAACGTTCTCAAGGTGTACCTGGAGAACGGACAGACGAAGGCGTTCAGGTTCGAGAGGAGCACCACTGTGAAGGTAACGATGCTTGGCTGGCTGTTCCCACCACCCCAGTCCAACCCATCAGCAAAGGTGCCTGCAGGGGTCTTGCAGCCTCCGGGTTGCACTGAGAGGCTGGAAGGGGACTCCTGGCTGGTGCTGGGCACACTGGGTTTTCCATGTTCCAGCCTCATTTCTGCTCTGGTGAGAGTGTTCCCCTGTGGAGACATGAAAGCTGATTAAACCCTTCAGGTTACAGAGCAGCATCTGAGGGAATGATCCTCCTGAATGAAGAGTGATCTTCCCTCGGATGACCTCCTGCTCGAGGGCATCACAGACAAGTTGTCATCATTGCCCTCAAAAATGGTGCTTTCTCCCCAGAGCCATCGATCCAGCCCTTTCTGTAACTGCTGTGCTTAGACACAGGATTACACGCTTCCACTTTCTCTAGCCTGATCTTTAGAGCTGCCCAGTGTTTGTGTTGGAATTAACACAATTTGCCCATGCCCAGTGGCTGGAGGATACGTGGTGTCCTGAAACACCTCTCTCACTGTGGGAGAGACACACGATGGACACATGTTCTGGGGCTACCAGGCTGAAAGAATTCTAAGGGGAAAGGCAAAGAGCTTTTATTTGTCATGCAGCAAAAACTTTCCTCAAAAAGGAAAGTTCATCCAAGCTTCACGAAACCATCATGGTCTCTCAGGTAGAGTAAAGGTCTACTTACAAGGCAGAGAAAAAGAAAATGGTGAAATAAAGCAAGGTGGTAAGGAATGGGGAGTTGAGTTGTAAAGAGAGGTTTGAATGCCCACCCACAAGGATTTAATTTCTAAAGGATGGATTAGCTCTTCATCTTTGACCTGAGTTTCTCAGCTCTGACCTGGAACAAGTTTTTCCAGTTTTTCAGTGCAGCCCTCCAGAAACACCCTAATGGGTAAAATCTCCCCAAGTTAGGTGTTTCTAAAAATTTCTCTGCTGCTTGAGAGATTCTGGCTTAAAGCTGAGGTGAGTCAAACATTTTTGTTGCCTCAAGAGGCTTGGTTGAATCCAAGGACTTCTGTTTCAGTTTGTGCTCAGTCAAGCCTTATGTGATGTTTTCTGTTTGCCAAAAATAAACCTTGTTATTTTCATAACGCTTAGTATTCTGACAGAATTCTCCATTAAAACTGAAACACCAGTTTCAGTCAGATTTGGTAAGATTTTTACAATCATGCTCTCAAATTCTTGTTCATTGGAGGGAAGTAGTGTTTTTCACCAGTTCCTTGTAGTTTTTCCATGCATCATAGAATCCCAGAATGGTTTGGCTTGGAAGGAACCTTAATGAGCATCCAGTTCCAACCCCCTGCCACGGGCAGGGACACCATCCACTAAACTGTGTTGCACCAAGCCCCCATCCAGCCTGGCCTTGTGCACCTCCAGGGTTGTGGCATCCAAGTCCAAAGTGTTGTAGAGCTTTAGATAGCTGGAATAATGAGCAGGAAACACTTGGACCAAGGGTGACAAAAGTGCTCAACAACACCCAACCGAAAACTGTAAAACTTTGAGTGCAAGGCAGCTCAGGACAGGCAGCTGCAGGAAATGGATTTGATGCCTATGACACCTTGGAGTTTGCATGTTGCTGGACTCTTACCGTGGCAAGGTGCGGCTTCCCTGCGTTGTCCTCCCAACCTGCTGGGATGTGCTGTGCTTTGTTTGTACGTGCCTCCCGTACTCCTCTGCAGCTCCGCAGGCTGGAGTCACACGGTGACATCCTCATGCTGTCTGAGTGGTGCTCAGCCCCACGTCTGAGCTCTGTGTGACCCCTGTGCCCCTGCCAGGACATCGTGCTGACGCTGCAGGAGAAGCTGTCCATCCGCAGCATCGCCCACTTCGCCCTCGTGCTGGAGGAGCAGTACAACCTGGCCAAGATCCACCTGCTGCACGAGGAGGAGCTCATTGCACAGGTAAGTGTGTCCCATGGCCCTGCAGTGGGGCTGACACCCAGGAACAGAGGCCAGAGAGGGGCAGGGAGAGCCCAGTGCTGTGGGTGTCACCAGAGGGGTGAGCCCAGCCCCGTCCCCAGCCTTGCTGTCCCCAGCCTTGCCATCCCCTTCTGCCATGGCCTTCATCCATATCCCTGGCAAAATGGCACTTCTGGGAGTGTCTCGCCCAGGTTGGAGAGCAGAGCAGTACCCATGGCCTGGCATTGCTTGGACTGTGTAGAGCAGTCATTGCTCACCTCCTTTGTGCCACCTGTCTCATAGGCCCATCCACAAAGGAGTGTTTGAGCCTTAAAACAGCCTTTAGACAGCTGTGCACCACCTCACTATTTACAGTTCTCCGAGTAGCCAGAGCATTCACCCAGCCAGGGGCCACTTTGATTAAATTCTGACTCAGTAGTTGGTGTCTTGTCAATGTGACGTGAGCTCGTGTAATTCTGCTGCTCTGCAAGGAGTGCTGGGCTCATCCAGTCTTTTAGAAGTGCCTGCTCGGGTGTCACAGCTGTGCTGATGGGTGTGTTGGTTGATGATCTGCTGCGCTGCAGAGGCATTCATGGAATCATACGTAGAATATCCTGAGCTGGAAGGGACCCACAAGGAACACTGAGTTCAAGTCCCTTGGTGCTGACACTGCCAGACCACTGAGCACACGTGCCTGAGGATTTCTGCTGTGCAGGATTTGCCCAGAATAAAATGTGCTGATGTATAACTCAGAGTCTTGACGTACAGTGAAGATTCAGGGGTCTGTTTAGGACTGCTGTACCTTGTGACTGAGCTCCAAAGCAGAGCAGTTTGCCTCTTCTTCTGCTGTTATCACATGGACCCAAAGCCTCTGTCCTGGTCACACTGCAAGCGTATGAGATCAGTGGGTGTTTGATGAAGTGTTGCTGTCAAAGGGCTTCCAAGCTGCTGCAGGGAGAAGCAAAAACCAGTGAAGAATCAGAGATAAAAATTACAAGCACTAGCAAAGTCTCTTTGTGTTTGCTAAGGACAATCTGCACCATCCCCTTGCCAGCAGCTTTAAGTGACTCCTGTGCGTTCGCTTGCCGTGCGGTCGGGGAGGGAGGAGCTGTGGTGTGATGCCCTGTGTTTGTTGCAGGTTGTACAGAGAAGAGAATCTCATGACTACCGGTGCCTCTTCAGGGTGTGCTTTGTCCCCAAGGACCCCTTGGACCTCCTGCAGGAAGACCCAGTGGCCTTTGAATATCTGTACCTACAGGTGACACTGGGGTGTTCTGTGCTTTGGAACCCCTTCCCACCCCATTCTCATTTTTGCTGTAAACCACAGTGCACCTGACTCGCTCAGCTGCATGGATGTGGAATGCAGAGCACTTAAAATCAGAGCATTTCAATTTAATTTGCCCTAAATTCTTGAATCAACTGGTATGGTTGGCTGGTGACACCCTTATTTGGGTGCATGGTGTTGTGTCAGTGGTCTCATCCTGACTTCTTTCTGAGCTAACTCTGCTCTCTTTGCTCCAGAGCTGCAGTGATGTGCTCCAGGAAAGGTTTGCTGTGGAAATGAAGTGCAGCCTGGCGTTACGTCTGGCTGCTCTGCACATACAGGAGAGGATCTATGCGTGTGCTCAGGCACAGAAAGTGTCCTTGAAATACATTGAGTAAGTTTGCGTGTTTCTGTGGTTTTTTTGTGACTAAGCCTGGAAAAAGAAGGAGCCACCTAAAAGTGACATCAGCTCAATGTTTGCCTGGTGTTTGGCTCTGGATAGGAGACTGTTTGTGACTCAGAGGGACTGCAGCCTCTTGGTTGTGCTGGTTGTTTTAGGGTTGCCTCATGGGTCTCCCTTTCCTTAATCTGCTGAACTACTTGAACAGTACAGACAGTGAACACCTGGGCATATCCCAAGACAGAGGGAGGTTCTGATCTGTCACTGGAGCTGGGACTTGAAATTGCAGACCTCTCACACAGTGATGATTACCCAAGCTGCTCCTGCCAGTATTGATTGCAGTAGCTGGAGAGAGAGGAGATAATCACCAGCTTTGCATAGCCAGCACATCTCTTCATTCACCAGAACCATGCCAGAACTACAGAACTACCTACTGTGGGCAAAAGTGATAGATCCTGTGAATTAATGGAATCTGGGGGGAAATGACCAAGGAGCAGGTGTGCTGTGCTGCAGGTCAGTGCAGTTAGGCTGTACCTGCCCTAGAGAACCCCCTGCTTTAGAAACTAGTGATGAGCCAGTTGTTAATCAACAGACATAGATGTGGTGACTCACTGTGCTGCCAGATGTGCCCAGCTGTGTGCAGGGAGCAGAGGACAAGTGGCAGTTGCAGTGCTCCTACCTCCTGGGTAGGTAGTACTTGGGCTGAATAAACCCCCCAGCAGCACACAAGGCTCATGTTTTTGGGTCCAGGGATCTGAAAAGTCATAGTCTTGTCACCAAAGTAAGGTGAGTGCAAGGACAGAATCTCCATCCTCTGGGCGATGAGGGGAGATTGGGACTGTTCTGCTGACAAAGCTTGTGAATTAGCTCCTGTGAAAGCAGGTGCAAACAGGCATTCTGCGTGAGAGTTCTCCAGCCCCTCTCCTGACCTGGGGCAGGTGCAGGTAGCAGAGTGTGTTACAGCCCCGTGAGGCCGTGTCGTGCCTTTGCCCTGTCCTGTGGTGCTGGGGGTCAGCATGGCCAGGACCCCCTGTGCTCCCTTCCTCTCTCTCTGGCAGGAGGGACTGGGGAATCGAAAACTTCATCTCTCCCACCCTGCTTCGAAACATGAGGGGGAAGGACATCAAGAAAGCCATCGGGTACCACCTGAAGCGGAACCAGCTGCTGCTGGACCCTCGGCAGAAGGTAGTGTATAACCACTGAGCCCTGGGACCTCCCAGCATGGCAGCAGTGTCTCTTGGGGCCAAAGAGGGAGTGTCCCTCCTCTGCGGGTCTCCTCCCTGTGCAACACTTGGGGCTTTTCTCCTGCCTTTCCCTCGTCTGTTCCCACACTCTCCGACTTCCCTGTGTGGTGTGTCCTGCTGCAGTTTGCTCTGGGATGCCCAGTGGGCCATGTGGGATGGTCCTGGACACCCTGTTGCCTGTCCAGACTGAGCTGAACGTGTTGGTCAGATACACAGTCCTGCATGAAAGTCTTCCAGCCTGCAGTACCTGTTTCTAAATGGTGTTTCCTCTCTTGCCAAATGAAGCACCAGCTCACAGCAACCCAGGTGCGCCTGAGCTACCTGCAGATCCTGGGAGAGCTGAAGATGTATAGTGGGAAGATCTTCAATGCCACCATGATGGTACGAGCTGTTCATTTATGTAATTGGCTTTGGTGTGCTGCCCTGCTGGTCACACTGCTACTCCCTGTCCTGAGATACCATGGCAAATGTTGGTAAGGGGCTCTGCTGGGGAAACTCAGCATAGTCCCATTGAAGTGGATAACAGACCAGCCTACATGATAGTTATGCATAAAATTTCTAATTGAAAGCTATGACTCTTGCTCTTCAGATGAGTCCTGTCTGTATTTTTTGTGTTGTATAAAGTACTCAAGAAATCTCGAAAGGCTTCACAAACTCTTTAAAATACACTGGAAAGACTTAAACCTCATAGTAAAAAAGAACTCTTCTCTCTTCACAAGAGGTTTCTTTAACCTCTGCCCCTACAGCTGCAGGACAGGGAGTCATACGTGGCACTGCTGGTGGGTGCCAAGCATGGGGTGAGCCAGATCATCAACAGCAAGCTCAACATTGTCACAAGCCTGGCCGAGTTCCCCAGCATCAGCAGGGTGGAGCTCAGCGAGGAGTCCGAGAGAGTCAGCACGGTCAAGATCTACCTGCAGGACCTGAAGGTGAGTGACTCTGCCACGATGGGCCAGAGAGTGTGGGAGGAGTCACTCACACCACCTTCTCAAAATCTTACACTGGGGGTGTGACCTGCGCAAAGGGCTTAGGACAGACTTGGGAGAGAAAGCTCATAGGAAGAACAAAAAAAATTACTGGAGAAAAGTGATTCTTCCTGCTCTCCTCCATCAATGGCACAAAAGCCAAGAAAAATGAATAGATTTCTCTTCTTTGTGACTCCTGCAAAAACAGACTGAGGGGTGTATGGGTGAGAGTGGGTGCCTTGCCATTGGGCAGCATGTTCCTGCAGACTGTGGTACAAATATGTATCTATTCTAACATTTTCTCTTTTCTCCCCACCCCAAAACAAATGAAACAGGTGCTGACTCTGCTGCTGGAATCAAACAGTGCAAAGGATCTCGTCTGCCTCATCATCGGCTACTACAGACTCTTTGTGGATGCAAACACCTCCATATTTACGTGGGCAGACAAAAACCAGCAGCTGCACCGTGTCTCAGCTGAAGAAGGTTTAAAAAAAGCAGCCTTTTTTTGCCAAAGGATGGGGAGGAAGTGGGTGGATCCCCCAGCGCTGGAGGCGTTATTCCCTCCGGGGAACAGCATCGTGAGGGGCAGTAGCCCCGAGCTGCCCGGTGGCGCCCACATAGGATTAAGGCTGGCCTTGATTATCTTAGAGGGCTTTTCCAACCTTCATGATTCCGTGATTCTGTGATAGGGGCAGGCCCGTGGGGGTCGAAACCGAGTCCTGGAGCAAGGGGTCAGCTGGAATATGCCCTGACATCCTGCTCTGGGGTAAAAATATCCCCGAGGTCCGGCTGCACCTCCCCTTGTAGGCTGATCCCCCTCCCCGCCGCACGGGGCGGGCTGACGCGTGTGTTTGAATCCCAGGGTACGAATCTCGAGCCTGCAGTGACTCTGAAGACTCCTGGGAGCTGGAATCCTCCTCGGACCGTCGCGGGGACCACCCCGCGGAACAGGGCAGCGAAGAGAGGCCGGGGGAGCCTCGCAGTCCCGGGGGGAACGGCACCGACCCGCGGGACGGGGGTGACAATGCCACGGACAGCACGTCCGAGGCGTCCGACTCGGCCAACTCCGAGAGCCGGGGGTTCAAGACAAGCGGCTCCAGCGACTCCATGGAAGCGCTGGAGCAAGATGAGTTGGAAGCGTGTTCCTCCTCCGGGCCAGAGCTGTTCCACTTCTACACGCCGACCGTGCAGGAGATGAACAGCTCGGACAGGAGCTTCGTCCCTGTGTGTGCAGCGGGGAGCCCCGACGGGGCGGGGGCCCGGGACTACTTTTGCTTCCTGCAGGTGCCGGCGGCAGAGGGGCCCGGGGGCAGCCCTTCCGAGCAGGGCGCGGGGGCGAGCGCGCTGGAGACGCGGCTGTCCGAGATGGATACCGCGGGCTACTACAGCCTGTGCTACGGCACATCCTCCGCCGGCAGCGCCCGCCCCGCGGGGCACGGACACCTCGTCCTGGAGCCACCCCCGGGCTTCGGCGACTCCAGCTCCGAGGAGGAGTTCTACGATGCCGCCGACAGGCTCAGCCCTCCAGGCGCGCTGGCAGGTAACCCCACACCCGCGCGGTGCAGGTCACCTTCCTCCCACCTGGGCTTGGGTGCTGCCTGTTCTCCCATCAGTCTGCCTGGGGGAAATCACCTTCTAAAAAACTTTCCCCAAGGTTTTTGAAGGACCTTCAAACACCCGTGCTCCACAAGCCACTCCTCAACATGACATTGCAGGGGGATTTGTTATCACATCCACGCACTGGGTCGTAGGAAAAGTCAGTTTTCACATGAGTCTGGCATTCTGGAATCTCTGCTCTCTTCCTCTGAGCTGAGGAGAGCCAAAACCTGTAAAACATTGTTTCCCAAGATCAAAAGTCATATTCAGGTCAGGGACATGTTATGTGGCTGGGTCAAGGATTCCTGAGGCTGAGCAGCTCCCCAGTCATTTTATTTCCTCACAAGGGAGAGGATTCTTTTTTCTGCTCTGTCAGTATTAACTGAACCTCTTAAAAATTTAGTTTATGCCATTAAACAGTTTTGACTTTTGCACTAGTGCATTATCGCTCTACGGTGTTCAGACAAAAAATTGTCATCTCTGGAAGTTTTTATCATCTAAATAGCCAGCTGGGAATTTCTGACTGTTTCTAGTTGATGATAACCCTACAGCCACGGGCAGTGCTCCTGTAGCTGCTGCTGCTGTCACCCAATTTAACTGGGGAGTTACAGCCACATCTGCCATCAGGTGAAACAACTCCAGCACGCCTGGGAGGGGACTGTCCAGAGCCCTCATAACTAAGCCTGAGCTTTGGTGCTTGTACCCACAGACACAGGCTCTGCCTTTTCCTTGACATCTCTGACACCAGGGAGGTGCTTGATCATGAGAGATAGTTTCCCCTGGCCCTGGGAGCCAGGTGTTGCTGCTGTTCATTTGTGTTTGTGATTCCAAGTGCTGTGCTGAGAGGTTTTTTAGCCCACTGCATAGGTATATGGATATTCTGCTGCCTGGAGCTATTTCCTGATTTCTGTGTTTTTTTCCTTGTCATCAGGCTATGATATGACATCCCAGGAGAGTACAGAGAACTCCTCCTGCATCCCCAAGAGACTGAGGTGCTACAGCTTGGGGGAGGACCCATCAACAGGGCAGACAGTGAGGGAGAAGCACAGGGGGGAGAAGGAGCTGATGTATGCCAAGAGCCTGAGGAAGAGAAGGTCTTTCCTGAAAACCACTTACACCTCCCAGGTCAGTTTCCCCTCCATGGGGACCAGCCTCCTCCTCCGTGAGGACACGGGGAAGGACATGGACACGGGGCTTCCTGTGGCCACCCAGGCCCAGAGGGACGTTGCTGGCACAAATTCCTGCTGTGACCCGATGGAGATGGAGCCTGACACCATGGAGACAAAGTCGGTGATGGAAGGAGTGGTTTCATCCATTTTGGCGGTTCGCTGTCCTGGTGACCAGCGTGGGGGGGAAGACAGTGGCCTCCCACCAGAACACCCCCCCTTGCTGTCCGCAGAGGAAGAGGAGTTCCTGCCCAAAGGACAGAGCGAAGCTGCCCAGGAAAGTTCCCCACTGGAGACAGAACCCAGGGCACTGAGCCAGGGAAGCCGTGTGCCCACTGAGGGCTGGCTGGCCCAAGGGGCGCTGGAGGAGGGGGACGAGGTGATGGTCACCCAGCACAAGGCTGGCACTGTGACCCCATCCTGTGACCAGGAGGGGACCTGCCCTGCTGACGAACTCTTGCTGCCACCACTGGCTCCTGGCCCCAGTGTGGCCCCTGCCCAGGAGGTGGCCGAGGACCAGGGGCTGCTCCCGGCTCCCTGTCAGAAGAGCAGAGCCGGTGGCAGCTGCTGTGCCGATGGCAGCAGTGACGTGCCCGAGTCCTGGGCGAGGAGCCCACAGGTGGTGAATGGGGTGGCCCTGCGGAAAGTGCACGAGGGCCACGTGGGGTTTCCAGACGCAGCCCAGCTCCTGGCAGACTGTGGTGCCTCTGGGGTTCTCACCCGCCTCTCCTGGCTCTCGTTTGGGGTGAGGACAGACCTCGCATCAGTCAGTCTGGCACAGGACAGGGTGAATGTCCCACTCGAGCCTTTGGCCTCTCAGAGAACCAGTGGGTGCACAGGGGCTGATGTTGTGGGAAGGGAGATGCCAACATCCCCAGCTGGAGCAGGCTTTGGGCGGGAGCTGCTGAGCAGCTCGGGGCTGGGTGATAGTGATGGGGAGCCCAGAGGACACACAGGGAATGTGGCTCAACAGCAGCCACAGCCTGCACAGGCTTCTTTTCCCAGGGAACAGGCTCCTGAGGTGGGGAAGGACTCCTGCCTGGCTCCATCTCCTGGGCTGTTTAACTCCTCAGGCCCAGTTTCCTTGGGCTTGTTGGGGAAAGAGGCAGGAGACCACAGGGCTGTGAAACACTCCTTCCTCTGCTTTAACGAGGAGGAGGGTGAGCAGACCCCTTCCTGCCCCATCCTGGCGAGGCCCCGGAGCTGTTCCCCAGCACAGAGCTCTCTGTCCCCACACGGCACCAACAGCTGTGGCTGCCGCCTGCCCTACATCGGCTGCTTCCACCAGCCTGACAAGGGGGAGCACGAAACCAGCCCCCCTCCATTTCTGGGGCCCCTCACCACCCCTCCAGCCAGCAGCTCCAGCCTCCCCGGGACCCCTGTGAGCGGGTTCCCAATGTCCATTGCGGGGGACGTGGCCGGGCGGGACCCCCATGTCCAGGCGCTCGGGCAGCTGAAGGACCAGGCGTGGCTGAGCCCCGCGGATTTCTCCCGCTTCCTGGCCTACACTGCGGAGCTCCAGGAGGTTGTGGGGAAGCTCTCCGGGAACCAGGCCACCCACCTGCAAGATCAGTGCACAGAGCAGGGTGCAGACAGCAAGGGTGCCCTGGGCTGGGCCTCCCGGGACCTGCTGTCCAGCTGCCAAGCGCTCCTGAGCACGGAACAGCCTCTCACGGAGGTGCAGCGGGCGCTGAGGGCGACGTTTGACCGCCTGGTTCACCTGGCAGTGACCTGCTTCCAGGTGACTCACTGCTGGCGCTGCAGGCAGAGGCAGCGGGAGCTGGGGGCCGCGCTGGGGGACGTGGTGGGCACCTACCAGGGGCTGGTGCAGGCTGTCCACCAGCAGCTCCACGGGCAGGGCTGCCCGGAGCTGGGGGCCAAGCTCCTCGCCCGCCAGCACATGGCCCTCTCAGCTGCCATCTTCTGTCTCCTGCAGCAGTTCAGGGCACCCCCCTGGCTGTGACAGGCTGGGTGGGGGGCACACGACAGCACGGGGGGGACAGAGCCCAGCCGTGTGCCCTCTGTCCACCTCAGGCTCTCCCCCATGGCCATGTGCAGCCCCACAGCCCCAGGATGGCCATGGGAGGACACGTCTTTCACAAGAGGTGCCACGGGGAGCTGGGCTCCCCAAGAGATGCTGTGCCCAAGGGTGCTCTCAGAGCACTGCAGTGGCGTGTGTGTCCTGCCCAAGGCTCATCCCTCACCTCCCAGCGGCCATGCAGGTGTCCTCTCTCAGGGGGTTGTCTCAGCCACATTCTGTCACCTGTGGGGAAGGACAGGACCCTTTTGGCCTACCTTTCACCCGCTCCTGGATTCCCAGGCAGGCTCTGGGACATCAAACCCCACCCTGGCCTAATGTGAAGAACCTCAGGTGGCTTTGCCCACCTTTTGTGGCCAAGGGAACGCAGTGATCCCATATTCAAACACTTTTCCATGTGAGGGCAGGAAGGGTTGTCCCAGGCTGGGGAGGTAGCACCATCTCCCTCTCTTCCACTGCAATTCCTGTGTCAGCAGCAACTCTCTTTCTGTTTGGTGATGCATGAGGCAGTCCCTGACTGACTCCCCAGCCCCGTGCTACTCACAGCTCTGGGTCTGCCAGAAGGAACCAGCAAGCCCCAACACCGAAATGCCACTGTCAGAGCTGTGCAGTGACCCTTCCATAGCCTCCATGGGCAAGGACCAGCCTCTGTCCCCACTCCCACCAGGTGCAGCTCACCCTGGCCAGGTATGAGCTGTGAAGGTGGTCTCACTTTGCATCTCCTGAGAGGCAGCACTGCAGTGCTTGCCCAAGGGGGTCACCTCCACCTCCAGCTTGCCAAGAGCCCCCAGGTCACAGCCACCACTGACACCACAACACCCTGGGCCCCTGTTGTGGGTTAACCTGGGGATAAGCAGAGGTTAACCCCTGGCTGGGGTTAAACCACAACAGCCTCCCAACTGCTGTTGCTGGGGCCCCTCTGACAGCCTCACCTGGGCAGAACCCCAGGTGTGAGACACTCTTGCTGTGAAAAGAAATGAAAACACATAACCATAGTTACCTCAGACGGCCCTCAGGTCTCACTGCCAGTGGCCGTGAGGCTTTGGGTCTCTTTTGGCAGCAATGGCTGAGGTAACACATCGACACAGCTGCATGAACATGCTTCCTGCTGGGGCTGTGGGACGTGTCCCTGCTCTGTGCAGGGCACAGCCCAGCCCAGGTACCTCCCAGCAGGACACACCTGTGCATGTCACACATGACAAGGTACCACACATAGTAACTGTAAGGACACAATGGGGATCTAAACGTTTTATTTTAGATTAGATGCATAGAACTAGCTACAGGCTTCAACAACTCACCAAGTCTTCAAGTGGGTTTAAGTTGTTGGGACATGGTGCCCTTGCCTCCCATCCTGCATTCTCCTGTGGGAGCAGCACTGTCCTGTCCCATGGGAAGGGATTTTCCTCTCTCATAAGCTTTGCAATCCTAACTTCACCTTACTCACTGTTTAACTAAAATGAAGGAAACACATCAAAGCTCTCCTCCCTGTCCCAGAACAAGTGTAGGTGCAGGAGTCAAAAACAAACAGCTGCAAGGAAGCAAAACTGAATTCACGTCAGTTTTCACTGATCCCAGGCTCCACCAGCTCTTGTTCCTTGCCCAGGGGGATGGGGGTTGTCTGGCACTGCTGAGGTAGAAGGTGTTGCTCTGAAAAGGTCCCTTGCTCTGACAAGCGACTGTGCTCCCTGTGCCCAGTCACGCTGGTGCCTCCTGCCTGTGCAGCTCTTCACCACAAAATAAAATTTCCTTTTTTCCTTGGGCGGTGCTGTGCTGGGCTGTTTCCACCTGTTCCACTCCCTCCCGTAGCACGAAGCCTTTTCCAGAAGAGACTCCAGCCTTCAGGGCCACTGGCCAGCTCCGCATCTCGTAGTAGGTGCACAGGATGTCAAAGACTGTCAGGAGCAGAGAGGTGTTGAGTCACACGCGTGCTGTGACACCTGTGCCAGCAGCTCTACACACCCACCAAACACCAGGGAGGGGTGACAGCTGACCCAGAGAGGGTCCCCCCCTGTAACACCTGAAGAGTCTGTGCCACAGGGAGCCCATCTAGGGGCAGACAGGTATTTTGGAGAGGACTTCAGGGAGCTCTGGGCAAAGTGGAGTCTGTGTCAACTATAGCCAAGGTGCCTTTGGTCACTGTTTTGCCTGACCTGTGCCACCCGTCTGTGTGGATGATGGTACCCCCTGTATTGGGCCACACCTGCTGTGCTCCCACCATCACTCCTGGGTGCTGAGACCCCACCTCAGGGCTCCCCTGGGCACACAGAGCCCCCAGCCACCTCAGGGGCAAGAACTTCCTAGAGCTGGCCCAGGACATGAGCCCATCTGCAGTCACCTTGCAATTCCACCTTGCAATCCTCTGCTGTGACCAAGTGTGCCAGCCCAAGGTAGTACAGGACACCAACACCCTCCCTGGACCGAGCCTGGCACAGGCCCCTGAACTCCCACCCTCCCAACAACAGCCCCCCAGCACCCCCCCACCAGATTGTGCCCTGCCTCATGCACAGCTCCCCCAGGGAGCACACAGACCTCAGAACAGGGATCAGCAGGGATCACACCACACTCCAGCGTGTCCCCCCAGCCCCGGCACAGCCCCAGAGCAGCCCCTCACCCTGGTTGATGGCCAGTGTCTCTGAGTGGTAGTTCCTGGAGTTGGGGGCTTTCACCATGTACTCACGGATGGGGAGTCGGGCTGTCTGCAGGCACTGCTCCCGTGCCCTCTGCAGGGTCAGCTGCTGCAGGGACACACAGACACGCTGCCACACGGCCTCACACACGCGTGGCACAAGCAGCTACAGAGCCAAAACCTGCCCTGGGCCTCGTGGCACCTGCACTGCTGCGGCCTGGCCCAGCCCACTGCTGGGTCTGGGCAGGATTTGAGGGAGGAGGGATGCTGGTGGCAGCAACCTGACTGGGATATCTCTGCTCTCGTGAGGGAATGGAGCAGGCAACACCCACCTTGTGAATGCTCTCGTCCACCAGCCCTCCCAGCACGTACACCTTATCTGGATCGATGTCTTCAAGGACTAGGAAAAGGACATTGGCTCAGCCCCACACAGCAGTGAATCCTGCAAGATGCTGCTCTCCGTTGCCTAAAGCATGTGAAATATGTACCATTTTCAGAGTCAGGAGTGAGATAAACAATGGCATCCAAAGGAAATAGGTCCAGGTAACTCTCTGGAGTTGTATCCATCTGAAAAACACAAGGCAGGGAGAGGAGCAGCCCATCAGCTCAAGGTCTATCTGCCAGAACAAATAACCCCCCAGACACAGATATCCTGGGACTGACAATGCTGTTTGGACGTATAAATGCCTACAGAAACACTGGCTTTGGGTTTTCCTTTTTCAATTGGAAAATGGTTCTGTGTGGGCACTGAACACTACATATCTCAAATTCCATTAAATTCTCTCCTCATCAAAAGTCTTTGGTGTGGTTTGAGGAAAGGAGAACAGCAATAATTATCTAATTTTAAATGAGATTCAAGTTCTCGAGGGACTCAGGAGTCCCCACCGCGGGTGTTTTTGCTGCACTGGCTGCCGGGTGTGCTGCAGAGCGCAGGGCTCAGCTCTCACCAGGTACCGTGTGAAGCCGTCGTTCATGCGGAGGCACTGCTCGTAGATCGGCGTCCCTGCCGCGAACTCGGTCAGGCACAGCCAGAAGGGGCGGGCGGCGCGGCGGTTCGCCCCGTACAGCCGGCGGATCTGCGAGGCCAGGCGGCCGCTCTCCTGGGGACGGGGCGGGATGGCACCGAGCGGGATCGGGGACACACCAGTGCTCTGCCGGGGGCCGGTCCCGCCAGGCTCTCGGTGCCCTGCCTGGGGCAGGGACGGGCACACGCGGGGTGCAGCATCCCCGGGACCCCCGAGCAACCCCCGGGCAGCCCCCTCGTACCTTCTCGGTCATGCCGCCGGCCACACCGAGGTCCACGCAGAGCCGCGGCCCCGCCGCCCGCGCTTGCAGCAGCCGCTCCCGGGCCAGGGCGGCCGGGACCCTCCCGCGGGGGAGCGGGGGCTGCGCGGGCCCGGCGGGGCCGCTGCCGAGCGCCGCCCCCGCGCCGTCCCCGCGCCCCGGGGCCCGCCGGGCCCGCCGGCGCTGCCGCTCCTGCCGCCGCTTCCCGCGCCGGGCGGCGACGACCCGCTCCCAGCGCCGGCGCTTCCGCAGCGCGTTCCTCTGCGGGGGACAGGGGTCAGCGGGGCCGCCGGGCACCGGAGCGGGGACCGCGGGGCACCGGAGCGGGGATCGCCAGGGACTGGAGCGGGGACTGCCGGGCACCGGAGCGGGGACCGCGGGCAGGCCAGGGACCGGAGCGGGGATCGCCGGGCACCGGAGAGGGGCTCGGGTCCCGGCACCGAGCACGGCCCCGCCGAACTCACCGAGAGCGGCCCCTCCGCGCCCCCCGAGCGCGGCCCCGCGGCCGAGGGCTCGATCTGCAGCAGCCGCAGCGCCTCGGCCGCCACCGCCGGGTCCATCTCCCCCGCCGGGTCCATCTCCCCCGCCGGGTCCATCTTCGGCGGATCCATCTCCCCCGCCGGGTCGGTGTCCGCCGGGTCGGTCTCAGCCCCAGCCGCCCCGACGGCCCCGCCGCCGGCCGCCATCGCGGAGAGGGCGGGTCCGCTCCGGGGCCGGGGGTGGGTCCCGGGCGGGTCCGTCCGTCCCCCCGCGGGAGCAGCGGCGGCCCCGGAGCAGAAGGGACCCGGCAGAGCCGAGGGTTCCCCCGGTGCCCGCTCTCCCGCCGGGCCCGGTGCCAGTCCGTGCTGGGGGCCCCGCTCGCAGCGGCACTGGAGTTCGTGCACGGTCCCCTCCCGGCTCAGGGGGTTCCCAGCGTGCGCTGTTTTGGTGTTTTCTCGCCGCCATGAGAACGGGCACGGGCATAAACCACTGCAGAGGCAGTTGCTCAGCACCAACCGCCCGATGCCTGGTCCCGAGCAGCAACACCCCCAGACGGCTGTAACCCCCTGGAAAACTGTCCCCCACACCCCATGGCATCACTGTCAGCGTGTGAACTGGGGTAAGGCAAAGGGGAGACATAAATAAAAGCTGACGCAGCCGGGATCAGCTGTCCCGGCCGTGCCCGCCTCGCTGTCAGGGCAGGGGAGGCTGAGAAGCCCTGGACAGGGGCAGCACTGCCCAGCGACAGCTCAACACCCGTGTGTGATCAGTCTGCCTCAAAACAGAGGGTTCAGCCTTGTACAACGCTGACAACGCAACGGCTGGATCATAACTGCCCAACTGCAAAGTTGGACTCAAATTCTGAGGAGCTCAGGGCCAGAGGGAGCCCCCGAACCGGGAACCCTCAGCCCAGGGGGGCTCCGGGTCAGGGGGTCCCGATCAGGGGGGTCCCGAGGTCCCGGGTCAGAGAGATCCGAGTCACGGGCTCCCGCTCAGGGGGGTCCCGGGTCAGAGCGATCCGGGTCGGGGGTCCCGCTCAGGGGGCTCCAAACCTGCCGGCGCCGCCCCGATCACGTGCAGCTGCGGTCACGTGACCGTGTAGCGCGGGGCCTCATAGGGGTAGGAGTGAGCCAGAGCTGCGCATGCGCAGGGCCTGCGGCAGGGGGCGGAGCTGCGCAGGCGCAGTGTCCCGCCCCGCCGGCAGGGGGCGGAGCCGCGCTGCCGCCGCCATGAGCGCGGAGCCGGAGCCGGGCCCGGGGCCGGGAGTAGGGCTGGACCCGGACCCGGCGCCGGGGCCCGCGCTGGACCCCGAGCCCCCCGGGCACCACGATCCTGCGGGCCCGGGGCCCGGCGCGCCCGGGGGGCTGTTCGCGTGGCTGCGCGGGCGCTGCCTGGGCCGCGGCGCCGCCGTGGACCCGGCGCGGGACACGTTCGGCGCCATGACCGGGCTGTACGGCGCCATCCAGCCCGCCGACTCCGTGTCCCTCAGCACCCGCACCCACGGCGCGGTCTTCAACCTCGAGTACTCGCCCGACGGGTAGGTGCGCGTGAGAACCCCGGCCAGGTGTGCCCGGGCCTCTGCCCATTCGGGTGTGCCCTGGATCGACATCCAGGTGTGCCTGGGGCTCCCCAGGCCCAGAGGCCGCTCTGATGACCCTGGGCAGAGCAGAGACCCTCCCTCTCCGGGACAGTCAGCCTCGATCCCCGCTGACGAGTGCCCAGCTCAGGCTGCTGCCAGGGCTCCCCTGGTGCTGCCAAATCTGTTTTACAAGGCTTTAGTGAAAAGCCCCCGCTGGGTTTGCAGAAGGGCAAATAGATATTCCAAATTAGCGTTTGAGTTGGTGTTACTGCAGTGTCAGAGCACCCAGAGGGTATGGGCAGGGGAACCCACAGCACGAGAGGTACCTGCCAGAGGGCAAACCCCCCCAACGCAGAGGTTCTACTCCTTCAGGTCGGTGCTGACTGTCGCCTGCGAACAGACCGAAGTCCTGCTCTTTGACCCAATATCCTCAAAGCACATCAAGACTCTCTCTGAGGCCCACGAAGACTGTGTAAACAACATCAGGTAGGTCAGGAGGGGTGTTTTGCCACAGCTCAGCCATTATGCTTTCAATCCTCTGCCAGTCTCTCAGGACAGGGCAGAAAATAGTGGGAGCCTAAATCCAGTATTTTTATCATGCAGATTTTTTCCTTTAAAATCAGAGTTTCTTTAACTGTTCTGCGTCTGTGAATTGATTTTGAGGGGTGAATTTAAGGTACCTTCTAATAATATTGCAGCTACTCTTAAATTTTTAAAGCGAAAAAGAAAAACCCCCCAAAAAAACCAAAAACCCAAAACAACAACCAACGGCAGAACAACAAAAACTAAACCCAAACCAAAAAATTCAAGAAAACTGCAGAACAGTCTGAGCGTTTCCCCTCAAAAGAGACAGATATGATATGGGGTGCCATGTTCATCAGATAAGTCAATGTTTTTCACAAGTTGGCTGTCCTTTTTACGAAAAAGACTGAAGTTTTACGTCAGCTGGTTGTCTGTCAGGAAAGCTGAAGTAAAATGTGCGTCTGTCTGGCACAGAGGAACTGAACTCTGTTCTGCACACAGTTACTGCAGTGTTACCTGAAACCTTGTCCTGGTTAATGAGCAGGACTCCAGCCACTGTAGCACTGCAGAAATTCCTTGTAATAAACACCAAAAGTGCTTATTACACCAGAGTTTGGGATTTCTCCCATGGTGATTAGTTATTGTTCATTTTTCAGGGTTGTTGCTGCTTTTGTGTGGTGTAGCTCTGAGATAAAGGATGTTTAGTGGGTGTTTTTTGAGTGGGTGCCTTATCCCATTTACCTCAGGTCCGGCTTTTTTTCATTGAATACTTTTATTGGGCATGAATTCCAAACATAAACCAGCATGCTTTGTCCTTCTAAAAGTAAATGCAGGCCCGAGTTCCAGTGGGAGCAGACGGTGCTCAGCTTTAATTGTGTAGTGCCAACTCGGTGGTTTTGCCTGTTGATTTTCTTAGTGAACCAAACGACTTTTGTGTGTTCTCAAACAAGGTCTTGTCTTCACTCGGTGTTTTTGGAAAGCCTTGCATTTGCTTCAGTAACCTCTAGACTAGGTTTATTCGGCTTACTTCCTAGCTGTGCTAAGTCCAGCCCCTCCATCCGCACTGAGCTCAGTGTTGTCCAGAGAGGGAACGGGTGGAGTTACTGCTGGGATTCTGTCTGAGCGTATTGTCCACCAGTGGTTTGGCTCTTGTGTGATTTGTACATGATTCACTAACATACAAAACACCTGAAAACCCCCAAACTAAACCAAACTTTTGCTGTGCCTCTGTGTGTTTATTCATTTGCTTCTACAGAGGTACTACTGGTTCATATCCCGACAGTTCTTCTTTTATTGGAAATTTTATTGGTACATATTCTGCTGTGTGTTTTGGGTTTTTTTTTGTCCGTGGCTATTCTGTTTATCTCTGTGCTAGCTTACATTCCTGCCCAAGAGCATTTGCCTTGGAGAAGGCCCTGAACAGTTGCAGTGTTTCCCTGCCGTTCCCAGGTTTTTGGATAACCGACTGTTTGCGACGTGCTCCGACGACACAACGATTGCACTCTGGGACTTGAGGAAGCTGAACACCAAAGTTTGCACTCTGCATGGCCACACCAGCTGGGTCAAGAACATTGAGTACGACACCAACACGAGGCTGTTGGTGACGTCGGGCTTCGATGGAAATGTGATCATCTGGGACACCAACAGGTACCCAGATGTGTACGCTGTGTTTGCACCGTGGCGTTTCTGCAGCACACCAGGACAGGGCTCTTCTGTACAAGGTGCAAACTCAAGGGGGGCTGGAATATGTTCTGAAACACTGGGAGTAGTGTATACCCCTTACCAAGAGCTTGCATCACCTCTCTGTAGCGATGTCCCATCTATTAGGTCCAGTGACTGAAAGGACCAAATTTTTCCTGACATGCCAAAATGTAGTTCTTCCTTTTGGAGAAAGTTCTGCCCTCGTTGTGGTCATATGAACTCATGAGTTCTGCCATTTCATTAAAAAGTAGGATAAAGACAGTGCTCCAGAAAGAGATTTTGGGGTGAACAAGGATGCTGGGCACACCTTGGACCCTCAGGTGCAGGACATCAGGGCCTGGAGTCAGGGCTGACCTTGGCCGTGCCCTGTGCTTGTGTTGCTGTCCAGGTGCACAGAGGATGGATGTCCCCACAAGAAGTTCTTTCACACCCGCTTTCTCATGCGAATGAGGCTGACGCCAGACTGTTCCAAAATGCTCATCTCCACCTCCTCGGGTTACCTCCTGATTTTGCATGACCTTGACCTAAACAAGTCCTTAGAGGTTGGCAGCTACCCGATTTTAAGAGCCAGGAGGACCACGTCGAGCTCAGGTGAATGTTGTGGAGCGCTCTGGGGCAGCCCTGTGTTAGAGGTGTTTTGTGGGGTGCTCTTGGCAGCGTCCCAGGTGGGCTGGGCGTGCCTGTGGTGCTCACCTGGTGATGCTGTTTGCAGACATAACGTCATCTGGCTCCTCCGGCCCTCGAGCTGTGGGTTCACCCTGTCACCAGCATGACTCGGGTCCACTTTCTGAGAAACACTTGTCACGGTCCTCCCAGCGAGAAGGTAGGACAAGGTCACCAAAAAAAGATAAATTAAAACAAATCATGGACTTTGACTTGTATCAGAAAAGGCCAGAGTGTGATAGTGAAAAACTGCGTTTTTGTCTCTATGGTTTTAAAAAAATGGTGTTGCTATGACTTCTGTTAAACCAATTAAATATCATTGCACACCAAAGCCTGGGGTTCTAATCAGGTTTTTTTCTGAGAAATCTGATAACAGCAACAAGAGCTTTATATTATGTCAGTACATTATTGTTACATAGAGGTGCTCCCTCTTCCTTGTGGTTTTTTCTTGAACAAAATTCATGTGAATGATCTTTAGGGGTAAAAACTGGGATACACTTCCAGAGAGTCAGTGTGAACTTGACAAATGGATGAATACTTGGCAAATTCCTTGCAATATAAAAAAGTATAATGTTAAGTTTTATGTGCATCATGGTGAGATGCTGAAACAGTGATGAAAGGAGGAGGCTTACCTGAATGATAGGGAGTGATCTACCTGTGGGTTAGGGGAACAAGGGAGACAAGCTTGCATGCAGCTGGGCAAATGTTGGAAGGAATTTTGAGAAGACATCATACAAGCTTGAGAATCAGTAGTTCCTATAAAAACCCAACTCTGCAGCTTCTGCTGTAGTGTAATGAAGAGTGGAAGTGTGAAAGGTTGACTCTGACGTGGTTCGTGGTGTGAGGTGGTTCTATGCAGGTTTTGGCATGCAAATTTCAAAAAAAGGAGCAGTTTGAAATGAGGACTGTGTTGGCTGTAGGTGTTGTGAAACTCCTCTGAATTACCCTGTCACAGTGGCGGGGTCTGTCCTGGCACTCGGGTGCAGCTGTCACAGGTGTGACCCCACTTCAGCAGCAGGACTGAGACTCACAGCTGATCCCCCTTCCAGGTGGATCACCCAGGAATAGCTTGGAGGTGTTGACACCAGAGGTTCCTGGAGAAAGAGATCGTGGGAACTGCATCACGTCGCTGCAGCTGCACCCCAAGGGCTGGGCCACGCTGCTCCGGTGCTCCAGCAACACCGATGACCAGGAGGTACGGTCAGAGCCTCGTGTTCCTCCTGAAAACATGTGGGGTTACATGTATCAGACAAGTGTACTGGAATTTCATTGTTTGGGGGTAAATGTTCATGTGAATAGATTAGTTAGTCATGCTTACAAATACTGTCATTTTGTACCAAAATTATGAAAAAGAATTATTTTTTTTTTTTAATGATCTTCCTGGCAGAATCCAATTCCAACTTTTACTTGAAGTATGAAGTCACAAGACCAGCTTGCAGCTCAGCTGCAAGCTGGAGCCTTTGGTCCCCCAAATTGACCAACAATAGACAGTAATACTTGACCAATAATAAACAGTTTAGTTAGTTGGATTGCTGATGTAAATCGAAGTTGGTTCGGTTTTCTTTGGGCTGGGTTTTTTTTGGTGTCTGTGTATTTGTTTGAGATTTTTTGTTTTAAGAAAGCCACTCTTTTTAATGGTAACCCCTTACAGAAGTTTAGAGGACTGAGTGGAAGCTTAGCAAAGTGGTTATAATCATTAAAGCTGGTTCTGTAGCAACCAAACCACTACACAGCACAGGATTTTTCCAAAATGCAAATGTTATATTGGGTCTGTTGGTACTGCTGATTGCCTGAGTTATAATTTCCCACAGTCCTGGAGTCTGCCTTACTCTCTCTGGTATTGTTCCTTTTGTGGGTGGTTCAGAAGAATGCATTGGACAGAGCTAGGAACACTTGGTCTTTTGGCTGAAATGGAATCAACACAATACAAACTTAGTCACTGACCTGTTTTTGAGATTAAATAATAAATAAAACTAGATAAATAAATAAATAAATAAATAAATAAAATAATAAATAAAACTAGATTGAAAAGATGATATCTAGCACCCATTTAATTAAAAAAGCAGCTTTGATGCTGGACAGCTTTCAGAGCGAGGGAGATGCCGAGGCACTGGTCTGTTCTTGGTGCTCACTGAAGGGCGGGTCAGCAATAGCATCAGTCCCATGAACTGCTCGTTACCTGTCCAGGCTGGTGGGAGGGAATGTGTGTTTGCAGTGCTTTACTTCTCTTTCAGTGTCCCTTTCTCTGCCTCTCCCTTTAGTGGACTTGTGTCTATGAATTCCAGGAAGGAGCCCCGGTGCGCCCCGTGTCCCCGCGCTGCTCCCTGCGGCTGACGCACTGCATCGAGGAGGCCAACGTGGGCCGGGGGTACATCAAGGAGCTCTGCTTCAGCCCCGACGGCCGCATGATCTCGTCCCCGCACGGCTTCGGCATCCGCCTGCTGGGCTTCGACGCGCAGTGCCGGGAGCTGGTGGACTGCCTGCCGCGGGAGGCCAGTCCCCTGCGCGAGATCCGCTCCCTGTACTCCCACAACGATGTGGTGCTCACCACCAAGTTCTCCCCCACGCACTGTCAGATCGCCTCGGGGTGCCTTAGTGGACGCGTCTCTCTCTACCAGCCCAAGTTCTAGGCACGGCAGCGGGGCCTGCGCCTGGATGGTCGTGGGTTGTACTTCAGCACTCTCCAAAATCTCTCGCTCTGGATGGGATCTCGGTTACTGTGGTCTTGGAACACGGCCCTGGAAGGATTTTCCAATGCAGCACCGTGCAGATCTTCCTCCTGCACCCACGAGCCTGCGGCCGTGTCCCAGAGCCAGTGGAGTTCTGCTGCTGCTGGTCCCGTGCCATCGAGTTGCTGTCCTGCTGTGTTTGTACCCTGATACTTGATCATTTCCTTTAGTGCAACTGGAATGGGCTGTTTGAGACAGTGCAGAGGGGGCCCGGGTGCCTCCTGTCCCATAGGAGCTGGACTCTGCCTGACCTCTCCTTCCTCCTCTGTCGCTGAAGCAACTTGGTGGTGATTTGTAGATAATCAGCTGCTTGACTACATAAGCAACACAGTTACTGACAAAAAAAAAAAAGGAAAAGGAAATTTTACTTTTATTTCTATATGAATTTGGTTGTGATTGGCTAGAAAAATGAGTCACAGAGTGGCACGGGGTGGGAGGGACCACTGAAGCTCACCCAGGCCCCCCCCCTTGCAGGCAGGCCCCCCTCGAGCCCCTCACTCAGCGCTGCGGAAGACCCTGACCCAGAGGAACTCTGATGGTTCGTGCAGTGGGGCAGCTCTGGCTCCTCCACTGCTGGGTTTCTGTTGTAGGAAGTTTTCCCACATCATCCCACATCTGAAACACTATGGCTTTCTGCTGATGTTGGGGTGTTTCCCAGCTGGCTGTTTTTCCACACCTTGCCTGCACTCTGGCTGTGGGAGGAATTCATTCGGATGTGTCCATAGTACCACCTGGTGAGCCTTCCTTCACGTGTGCTCTCAGTCTGGGAGGAGTTTAGAAGCAAACCGGTCAACAGTGAGATCTGTCTGGATCTAACCAGTCTTTATCAGCAGGTGTGGAACACTGTAACATTCATCCTGGTGAAGGGTCTGCAGGGGAAACCTTATGAGGAAGGGCAGAGGGCACTTGATTTATTCAGCCTGGAGGAGATTGAGGAGGGGCCTCATTGGGACCATCAGCATCCTCCCAAGGGGCAGTGGAGGGGCAGGTACTGATCTCTGCTCTCTGTGAGCAATGACAGGACCCAAGGGAACGGCTGGAGCTGTGTCAGGGAGATTTAGGTTGGATATTAGGAAAAGGTTCTTCCCCAAGAGGGTGGTCAGGCATTGGACAAGTGGTCATGGCCCCAAGACTGCCAGAGCTCAAGGAGTGTTTGGACAACACTCTCAGGGACAGGGTGGGATTGTTGGGGTGTCCTGGGCAGGGCCAGGAGTTGGACTGGGTGATCCTTTTGAGTCCCTTCCAACTCAGTGGATTCTGTGACCATACCCAAAGTACAAATGCCAGGTTTCAGCCCCCGAGTTAATAGAGACAACCTTGTAAATGCATAGGTATTTCAGTCCACATCGGTTATAATCTCTTCGCTTACGTGTTCCAAGATCAGGTTTTTTTTTAGTATTTCACTAAAGTTTCACTGATCAGTCACACACTCAGTTCAGAGGGGAACTTCAGAACTTTACCTGAAAGGACTGTCAGCTTTTGGTGTTCAGGTTCACTGTCTGTGGCTCGACAGAGCACACTTGTTCAAAGCTGACTTTTACAAAGCCTTTTGCAAAACACGTTTGGGGATAAAAACAACATTTCTGGAGGTAAGAGAGCTGGAAGCATAAGCCTGAGGAACCTCCTGTAGCTTTGGATTTGTGCAGGCAGCATAGCATACCCTGGTGGTGCTGGAGAAATTATTGAACTTAAGGCTCCTCTGCATTATGAGAGAAAAAAGTCTTAAATTTCCTGCTGTGGAGAATTTCTTTGGTAATAAGAAGCCTTCAGTATTTGGTGTTTGGTAATCTGAGGGCAAACGTCCCTTCTGCTGGCACCCAGCCCCTGTGAGCCTGAGCCTGCACCTGGGCACGTGGGTCTGGGGTTGTTGGAGCAGCTCAAGGTCAGCTCCCTGGGCTGTGGGTTAATGCCCTGGGAGGGAAGTGTGCAGGAAACCCAGGGGCAGCTGTGGGATACAAGACTTTTATGCAAAGAAGGAGCTACAAGGAGTTTGTAATGGGCCAAGCTGTCTGGGGAAAAAACAGGTCCTGTCCCAGACCACTGTGGCTTTTCCCTGGGCAGTTCTCTCCCACTGCCAGGCTGCTTTCTCACCTTATTTGGTGTTTTCTTACACGTCATGGAAGGGACTACAGGGACATTCGAGGGAGTTTCACAGTTCTCATGGACTTGCACAGTGTTTGTTTTGGAGGTGAAGGACCACCCGTGGAATCGAAGCATTTCTTGGGTGGGTCTGTCTGTCTGCTTTCAAGGCTGTTTTTGTTCTTTCCTCTTGGAACTTCCTCGGACTGGTGGATCCCTAGTGACTGTAACGCTATGCCTGTGAATATGCACTGAGTGTTTTTTAATTCTACCTCATGATACGCTGTGTTTTACACCAGTATTGTGCTGAGCATTGGACACTCACCTTTCTGTATGAAGAACTGTTACCCCAAAGTGACACATGTCACCACACCTTGATACGACCTGTGGTGGGCTGAGTGGCCCTACCCGGCTCTGGGACCGACAGCTCACCTGGTGAGGGGGTTTGGTCACCTTGATGCTTTTGTAGCGTGTCCAGCAGATGCATAAAACAACTGAATCTGTACATGTATGCTGTAGAAATGTTACTTTGTCCTTCTGATGACATTTGTAATAAGTTTGAATTAGAGTAACTAGGTAGTCTTAGACTTTGGTCATTTGATTGATTACTCCATTTCAACAACACTCGGAAGTTTTCCATGAAAGTTTTACCACGTTTTGCCTGTGAAGTTCACTCCTGAGTGGTTCACAGCTGGCACACCTTGCAGTCATGTTGTAGTGGGAGGATTTTCAGTTCTCTTACAGTAACTTTACTGAAGCAATGAAGTTTTGTGTCCATGAGCTTTGAGTTATTTCCAAATAGTCAAAAAAAAAAAAAGGTTTATCATAGTTGTGTTTCCAAGGTTGAATGCTTAACCTTGAGAAGTGTATAAAACTGTGAAGAAGAGTTTTCAAGGAAGATGAGGGACTGCGCTGGCAGCCTCTGGGGGGTGGCTCACACCAGGGGTGTCTGTAAACTGGTGCTGCAGCACTTAAATTTCACAGCGTTTCTCCTGGGGACAGAGCTCTGTCTAGCTGTGCAGTGTGTTGTTAAATGCCTGTCTTTGTACTCAAGGACGTCTTTAGTGGAAGAATTCCTGCCTCTCCAGAGCTGGTCAGCAGCTGCAGATCTGTGGGGAGGCCACACCTGGCAGTGTCTGAGGAACCAGAGCTGTGCTGGAGCTGGTTCTGTCACATTCTGTGGCTGTGGCAGCACGTGCATGGCCAGAGTGTCTCCCAGTGTGGGGGGGAGAGGGGGAGGCCATCACTGGGGCCCTGTGGCCACACACAGGTGTGTGCATGGGGGTGTCAGAGCGTGCACAGCCACGGGCTCCAGTGCAGGGCCAACCAGGGCAGCCCAGGGAGACACAGCACCGGCAGACAGAGCATGGGGATAGGAAGGAAAGCACAGCAATACAGACACACACACACACGTTCGTTTGCACTCCTGGAGTCTTGGGGTAAGGACAGTTCGATGCCTACTACCAGATTTAGAATGTAAACATCAGGTTTTTCTGGGGGTTTGGGGGGAGGGGGTGGGGCTTGGTTGATTTTGTTGGGGTTTTTTGTTTGTTTGTTTGTGTTGTGGTTTTGATTTGGGTAGTGCTGATGTGGAGAAGGTTATGACACGGTAGAACATGGGTCTGTTGCTTTAGGACGTAGAAACTCCTAGAAAACAGAAATACACTTGCCAAATGGAAGCTTTTAAAAAATCTACTTTACAGGATTATAAAAAATTGGAGTGAAAGGAAGAAGTCAACGGCCCATCCTGTTTTTGTCCTGCAGGAAACAGAAACTTCTCATTTCCCGATCTTAGTCAAAGGTACATTTTCTAAAGCACTAAGTATCCTCAATTAAGTATAAGGTTTTTACTACAAAAACAAATTGTGCATGTAGAATATTTTGAAATACCTGAGATTTCATAGTAAAAACTGTAGCCTTTTAATACCATATATGAAGTATCAGAACTGCTCTGAAAGTATTGTACTTACAGCCGTACAGTAACTTACTATTTGTGGACAGTTTCTCTTGCTTGCATAATAAATATTTAATAATTCACTGAATTAAAATCTATTTTATGAGCTGTGTTCTGTAATGCTCACTGGTTCTTGCCTACCCCCTAAAACTGAAAGGAAAAAAACCTCTTAGTGCTTAGGTGCTGCAGTTCCTCTGTGTCACAGACGCAGCTCAGTGCTCTTCCGTCATGTTTTTCTGAAAATGACGTATGAAAAGTCAAAACTGGACTCTCAGCCTCAGACCAGGTCTGCACTATTTTGCTGGGTCTGAAAGCCACTGACTGGCTTTGGGCTTGTGCCAAACTCTCACCCTTGACACTTCAGCTTCCCTGACATTACAGAAGCACAGAACATCTTCCACAGAGAAACAGGATGCAGATTTTGTTTTTATTCCATCAAGGAGTGATTACAAAAAAACCCAGCACACTGGTAAAAATCAGATTCCGCCAGTAACAAATATCCAGTAAACATTTTATTTAGATGCAGATAATCACCACTGGGATACAGGAACTTGTGTTTGTGCTGGCTGTGAAGCTCAGGGCTGTGTTTATGATTGCAACACACTGATTAGGATCAATATCGGAAGACAGTTTAGCAAATGGAAAACTGTAATTTAGAAAAGCAATAGCCCCTCCAAAAGTTACAAAAAGACCAAAATGAGACCAGTTTCTGAAAGCTTTGCTGCTCCGCAATCATCCACAGTCTTTTGGTTTATATATATATATATATAAACATACAGTTCAATAACAGGAAGTCCCCCAGGAGAATCAAATGCTTTTTGTTGAGACCCTCACCTGGCTCAGGGTCGTGCTTGCTTTTCTGTCCTTGTTTCTAAGGTCTGAAGTCTTTTATCTCTCAACTCTCACGTCTGTTAGACACGCAATTTTCACATTTCTGTCAGTCTTTTTCAGTACTTGCCCACAGAAGTCCTGAAACACATCTCCAAACACTCTACTTTCCCACCTCCCTGCTTCCAAGGTCGTCTTTGGCTTCCATCTCCGCTACACCTACAGACCTCCAACTGAAGCAGGTAATCCAGGAACCTCACCTTGTCTATGCCACTGTGTCTGACAGAACTTTCAGCAGCACACATCAAGCAGGCAGAACCCTGAGTTTTGGGTAAAAAATCACAAGATCCATAATTCCACAGAAGGAACTGAGAAAAGACAAGACACCACAGTGCAAAGAGCCGTGTGTGAAGTGCTTCAACAGCTGCAGGAGCCTGAGTGTTCTGTGAGTGTTGGAAAGAGGAACAGCTTCTCCCTGGCCCCATAGCTGTAGGCAACAAAAATGTAGCAATGCAAAAAAACCCACCCAACGAAACCCCCCAAACAAAAAGATTAAGCAGAACAAACTCCGTGTTTTTTTACAAGGAAGGACACTTTAAAGCTTCAGTGAGTTTGCTGTTTCATTCCTTCTACTTTTCCCTTTTCCCAGGAACGCACACACACGCACACGCACGCGCACACACACACACACACACACACACACACACACACACACACACAGATCCAGCTTGGGCTGAGGTCACATGGTCAGTGCCACGGCTGGAGGACACGGTCACTGCTGCAAGCAGCCTGAGGTGCAGCTGGGAGCTCTACACCTCAGTCATCCCCATCTGTGTCCTTTGAGCTTGACACAATGAAGACCCAAAGGGTCTGAAAAAGCAGTTCCAGAATCAAGACTTGGAAGTTGATCAGGCAATGGAATCAGTTTTCTTCAGCCTCTCCTTGATTCTCACGTTCTAAATGCGGGCAGTGGAGCACAACCCATCACAGAGAGTTAAGGAATTTTGGGAGTGATACTGAATAACAGACTGGTACAAGTATTTTTGATATTTGTTTTTAAACCTTGTATTTGCCTAGGAGCTCCGTTATGGGTAAACTCACCTGCCAGCAAAGGAATACTTTAAAAAGTTCATCACAATTGCACCAAGGTTTAAATTTATCACCATTCACCCCATAAATATGGAAGGCCAGGAGGAATTACCTGTCACGTGCACAGGCCCTGCTCCCTGTGCCCAGACACACCGTGAGTGCCAATGCCCCACAAGCAGGATGGGGGTCACAGCAGCTTCAGCAGGAACTCGTAGGTGGCGTTGATGATCCCCCAGGACAGCACAGAGCGGTGGTAGTTCAGGTGGGCTCCTCTAAAGAGGCGCATCAGTTTCCTGTCGCGCTCCAGCCAGATCTTCACAAGCACTTTGGAGAAGGACTGAAACTCCCCGCCTATCTGAGCCTGCATGCGAGTCTTTACCACATTCACTGGGAAGAACAGGAAGCCCAGCATGGCACCCAGCAGCCCCCCGCAGATGAAGTCATTGACCAGGTGGGTGCTGTGCGAGGTCGCCTCGGGCAGACACTGCTTGATGGGCCCACGCAGGCCGAAGAACAGCACATTACTGGGCCCGTTTCGCAGCAGAATAGGCACCAGCCCCCGGTAATACTCCCTCATTCCATAGGCTTTCAGCACCTTGAAGGCCTGGTAAGTGTTTGTGAACTTATCGTGGTGTTTGTAGTCCTGGAGCAGCGTCTGGACGCGCTCGAAGGGCGTGAGCACGGCCTCGGTGGTGCCGGCGAGTGCAGCGGCCGCGCTGCGCGTCACCAGCTCTGGGGCACGCGCGTGGCTGAGCAGCAGCGCCGAGAAGTCCTCGTAGAGGCCGAACATGAGCGCCAGAGTGGTGGTTTTCTGCAGCAGCGGGGGCAGGATGCCGCGGTACAGTGTGCGCAGCCCATCGCGGCGCAGCTGGCGCACGGCGTCCTGCGTGCGCAGCCCGTACAGCTGCTGCCGGAACAGCACCTTCTGGATGGGGAAGGTCACCGCGATGTTGGTGAAGGCTGCGCAGTACCCGCACACGTAGTGCTTGCCTGGGGCCGCTGCCTCGCCGCTCGTGGGGTCCTCGGGCTCAGCACCTCCCAGACCCATCGTCCCGGTGTTCCTGTGCAGCGTCCTCAGAGCCTCCTCCCTGCACCAAAGACAACCAGGTGAGCGGGGCTGAGGGGCACCCTGCAGCCTCTGCCACGTCCCTGCATCACTCAAACAACCCCTCAACAAAGTCCCGCCGAGTTTGAAGGGGAAAAGCAACAAATGCCACATCTGCTGGATGTTGCATCGTTTTCTGTTCAAGTCTCAGAGACAGTAAAAAGTAGTTCTGCCTTTCTTGGCACTTTCCAGTTAAAACACAAATAAATCAGGAAGGAAATTGAGATATGAACTCCTAGAGTGCTACACTACAGCCAATAAGCTTACAAACCAGATTTCCCTTGGAATTCCCCTAGAATTAGGAATTGTAACAGTGAAAAGTTGACCCTCACACTAACAAAACACCAAAATTAAATCCAGCATGTGCAGCAGCATCACAAGACCTGATCCTTCCAATCTGCCTCTCCCTGCAGCAGAACACAACAGATAAATCACAACCTGTTGCAGTTTATCCCAGTCAGGAGCTGAGCACTTTCAGCCACTCCCTGTGTCTCAGCCACAGCCGGTGCACAGGTGCCACACAGGTGGGATTTCACTGACACAGAGGTGAAATTCCCTGGCAGTCCCAATTCCCTGCCCTGCAGCCTCCTCTGCATCCACACCCACGCTCTGCTGAGGAGTCTCAGAGCTCGAGTGGGGCCGGACCCGAGTCCTAAAGGACACGTGGAAGGGGCAGCTCCCCCAGACAACTCGGGGGAGGACGGCAGGGATCAGTACTTGTGGAGCCCTGTTTGTCAGCAGAAGGGGAGTTTTTACGTAACAGTTGTGAAAAACTATATCTGCCTGAATCCCACCCTCCATCACAGTTCAGTCTGAGGGAGGTCACTGACATCTGGGAGTGGTTTGAGAGCCTCAGATCCTCCCCAGCGCCAGCAGCACGAGATTCCCAGGATCTGAAGGGGGTGTGGGGACAACAGCCCCGCCTGAAGCGAGGAGGTGCTGAATGGAGGGAGGGAAGGGGAGGGGAAAGAAAGGAGGGAGGGAGGAAAGGAAAGGAGCGAGGGGGAGGGAGAGCGGGGGGGGAAAGAAAGAAGGCAAAAGAGAAAGGAGGGAGGGGAAGAAAGGGAAACCCGTTTTCAGCCGCGCCCGCTCCCTGTGGTGTGCCGGCCGTCTTTGTCCCTTGGGGAAGGCCTGACCCGGGAGGAGCTCTCGACAGGCTCCCGGCAGGCCCGTCCCCGCTCTCGGCCGCGGCTCCCGCGGCAGCAGCTCGTCCCGGTGTCGCACGGCGGGGACAGGTCCCGGGGGAGCCGCAGCCCCGCAGTGCCCGCGCACGGCCCGGGCCGGCCGCGGCCGCTCCCCGGGCAGTCCGACCGCCCTCGGCACCGCGCCCTGCCCGCGGAGCCCACACGGCACATCCCGCGCTTCCCGGTGGCATTACGGACCCTGCACCGGGGCCCAAGGTCAGTCCGGCGGCCGCGGCCGCGGCCCGGCCGGGCCCGCGGAACCGCACCCTTCCGCCCCCGGGGCGCTGCGGCCGTGTCCGGGGCGGGCTAGCGGGACGCACCTGCGGGCGGTGGTGCCATGGGAGCGGCAGGATCGGGGTCGGGATCGGGATCGTGCGCCCGGAGCGCCCGGCCCGGCGCGGCACCGCGCCGCTCTCTGACGTCACCGCGCCGCCGTGTGACGTCACCGCGCCGCCGTGGGGTGGGCCGACCGCGAGGGGACGCCCAGGCCACGCCTCCAACCTGCCCCAGCCAGTCGCGTGAGGCCGCCCCGGGCCACGCCCACCGCGGGGCGGGGCGGGAGTGGGGCCGGGAACGGGCACGGGAATGGGAACCACGGCCGGGTTCGCCCGCGCCGGGCCGCAAGTGCTCCCTGGCGGGACCCTCTGTCCAGCCCCGGAGCGCTCAGTGCCCGCGGCTCGGCGTCACAGAGTCTCTCTCCGGTGGCGGGGTTCGATTGCTTTTATTAGTTCGGTCGTAAATAACAACGGCTCGTTAGTGTTTCAGTGTTTGTGTCGCTGCACAAGGTGTAAGGGAGCGTCTTTAAACGGTAAATTACCCCCGCCCCGTTCGCCAGGCCCCGCCCCTTCCCGGCCTCCACCCAGACCCCCTTCACCAAGCCCCGCCCCTTCATCAGACCCCTCCCCTCTGTTCCGTCAACGCCCCCTACCGAGCGGGCTCCGGCACTGCCGCTGGAGTATTTTGGGATGCTTTAGGGGATTTTGGAGGGGGTTTTGGATGTTTAGGCGTGATTCCGGGGTGTTTGGGGGTGTTTCGGGCGGGGTGGATGTTCTTGCCTAAGCCGTGCATGGGAAGATGCCCCCGCAGTGCCGGCCGGGCGGTGCAGGGCCGGGGGCAGCGGTGCCGACCCCTGTCGTGGCCTCACCGTGCCCGGTCCTGGCCGGTGCCTGCCGTGGGCAAGGATGAGTGGAGAGCACGGATTGCGGCTGGGGACACGCTGAACTGTTTTCCTTAGCAGCATGTCCCCTGCCCTCTTGATCCTGCACAACATCCTCCCCTCCTGGAGACAGACTCTTTTTATTACAGCTTTTTCTACATAAATATAAAAAAAGCAGCATTGTAATGAAGCAAACATCTGTTCCACCCTAGTGCTGGACCCAAATCCAGCAGACAAAGGCATCCCCATGATGTTCTGAGGGAGGGGCTGTGTTGCTCCTCAGACCTCTTGGGCTTTTCAGTTAATTTTCTTGCGCTTCCGCTGTCCTGCTGGCGCCTTCTGCATGGGCAAGGGCAGGGACAGAGTGCCCAGCTTGTGGTTCTGGTCGTTCTCCAGCCCCAGCCCCCCTTTGGCCTTGGATATCTTCAGCCGCAGGGCCTTGGCGATGTCCAGGATCCTGGAAAACAATGAAGAAACACCATCAGTGGGGCTGCCGAGCCTCCTGTGCCATGACACCGCATGGATCTGTGGCCTCCTGCCCTAATCCGAGGAGCAGCCAGCAGCTGACACCTGCTGGGAAATGCAGGTCCTGCACCTACAGACACCACCTGTGGAAAACTAAATCCTGACCCAGATGCCAGGGTAGTTTCAGGGCTCTCCCAGGGTCTCCCTATAGGAGGATCCCAGCAGGTGTGAACACACAGGATGGCTCACCTGCTCTCCTGAAGCTTCATGTCATTCTGCAGGACGGTGAGGTCTGTCTGGAAGTTGTTGATGTGCAGAGCCAAGAGAATGACATAGGCAGTGATTTTAGCCTTCATGGATGCAGAGACTAAATTCTGGACACTGTATGGCAAAAGAGAGAACTTGTGAGATGGGGAGTGTATGGGAGTTCCTGATGGTGTGTCTGTGGCCACTCAAGCTGAGCTCTGCCCTATCTGTGCCTCAGGAGCCTCACACAGTGTCCCTTACCTGCCGTTGTTGTAGGTCAGTGAGGTGAAATTCTTCATGAGTTTCCTGCTGATGATGTGTGGGCACTCGGGACCCATTGGATCTAGACCAGAGATGGGCTTGGCAAAAGGATGAGGAACACACACCCACCCATCCCAGCAGCACATGTATCACCCTGACACTTATAAATGGAATATCACAGAAAATATCCCATGTGGGAAGGGACCCACAAGGATACTTGAATCCAACCCCAAGAAGCCCACCATTTATCACCTCTTCCCAGGAACACAGAGACCCTAAAAGAAGCCTGGGTCCTTGGCTTCTAGGTTTCATAATTCTTCAGGTCTGAGAGGCTCCTGACAGCTTTTATTTTCTTCGTAAAAGGGATCTCCCACTTCTACACTAGACAATCTAAAATACACACACACTTAAGTGTGTATTTCTTTTGCCACAAAATACTAATAAAGCTGAGACCACATTTACAAGTCTCTATTACGACCAAGACTAGTCATTCCCACATCCTCCTTAGCAGTCCTACAGGTGACTCCTGTGTCCCCAGGAACACAGGGGGACACTACAGCCAAGCTTGCCACTTCCTCCTCCATCAGCCCTGCCACGGACTGACAAGGACATTCAAATACACAAGTTCTATGGAAGATTGGCAAGCCTGGAAAATCTCAACCAAAGTGTTTGGTGTCGTGTTGTTTCAAAAGCAGAACCCTGAGGACAGAAGAGATCCTCACACTCAGCTGACAAGCAAGGGATGCCAAAGACATTCCCAAAAGCACATCTTCATGAGCTGAAAACTCTCTTACGCTTCTTCTTGATCACTTTCAGGTGGCTGAACTTAATGAGGGTGTCCAGGAACCAGAGGCATCGGGTTTTGTGGTCTCTGCTCTTCTCATCAGCAGGCAGGAACTTCAGCTCCTCCAAAACAAAGGAGCAGTGGCTGCAGGAGAGGGAGGGGGAGTTCAGCTCCACAAAGAGCACTTCGCTGCTGTGCACACAACTATCCCCCACGTTCCCCAAGGCAGGTGTTGCTCAGCCATGCCTGGATCACACGTTCCCCTCTGCCCCAGGGCAGCTCTCGTGCCCCCAGTCAGGACATGGTCCTCAGCAGCAGCATTACCTCCTCTCCTCTGCCTTCTTGGCGATGTCCTCTGCGGTGGCGCTGGCCAGGGCAGCTGCTGGCACCCGCAGCGCCTCGTACTCGGTGGGGGACAGGACTGGCAGGGCTTTAAGGAAAAGAACAGGCCTGGGCTCTCCCTTCCAGGGACAGCAGCCTCTAACAGACTGTGGCACAACCCAAGTCATTTCTGCATGGCCCGCCTCACCACTATTCCCAGTGGAACTTCTGCCAACAGGGACAGAATCCTGCTCAACACAGAATTACCCTGCTCCCAGCTTTTGGGTTGTGAGAGGTAAAGGCTGGGCTCACTCCCAGATGGGCACATCGAGGTTTACAGACACGGAAACCCCTGTGACCAGGAAAAGATACTGTCCTCGAACTTGTACACGTGCTCCGGCCTGTCGGCATCCTCGTGGCACGGCGGGAGGAAGGCAGAGATGGTCTGCACGTCATCCTGGGCCACATCCTGCATCAGAGCTTGGGAGGGAAGCAGGAGGGGAGTGTTTGGACTGTGCAAAGCAAAATGCAGAGAACAGGAACATAACCCAAATCTTCCCTTTAGACGCAAGTCTACTCAATGGTGTCTCTTGGGTCAACACCAGTTTAGTCACAGCTGGAGCTTTAAACATTTAAAACTTCTACCAAGAACCTTCTGCTCCTTAAAATTTAGAAAAACCATTCCAGACTAGAGAAACATTTAGGAAAGAAGGGCACCAAGATGTCTGGCTGCTGCTTGATGGGCAGAGCACAGTTTTGGCACCCTGGGTTCCAGTGAACACCTACTTGGCACAAAGCAGCTCTGGGACCACTGTCAATATCCACCCCAGAACAAAAGCTACTGGGTTCTACACTCAACAGACACCTCTCTTGTGCATGCCAATGACACTCAGGATCCCAGAAATGCTCTGGAGGGCTTCTGTCCGCCCTCCTGCTCAGCATAGGGGGGTCCACAGCACAAAGTCAGGGCAGCCACAGCTCTGTCCTGCCACAGCCTGGAAACCCCCCAAGATGGTAACCCTGCACCATGCTGTGACCTGTCCCAAGGGCGCAACAGTCTTTGAGGTAAGTCTGTGCCATTTTCCACAGCCATGCCACTGAGTTCAGACCAAGGTCACTGGCTTTATCCCAGTGAATGCATATCCAGGCACTCCCACAAGAGCTCCCAATAATGGGCAGGATGAACACTGAGGTCACAGGGCCTTTCCCTCATTCAGGCAACTCCCACACCAAGACTAGCAGGAGCAAAAGGAAGCCGTTCCCTCATGTGTGCCTTTCTCAGCTGTTAGACCAGCTGCTTCTTCAGTCACTCCCCACTTGGCAAGGACAGGAAAAGGCCCTTCAGGCTGCCATCCTTAAACACCGAGACAGAATCCTCTTACCTGTCACTCCCTTTGCATCTATAATGTTTGCTGCTGCTTTTGTCACAGCTGTGCTCACGATGTCGTTGCCCACAGCGTTCATGTGCCGAGAGCTCAGCGCTCGCTTCTGCTTGCTGGTGCCAAAGGCCTCGATGCACAAATCCACCTGTGCAGGAGAGACACACATTAAAGCACCCTGTGCACCCAAACCCCATCATTCATTCCACAGCCACATCCTCTAATAAAACTTCAAACACTTCACAGGGCAACACCTGCGTGTGGAGGTGCTGGTCTGCGAGGGACAGGAAGCTCCTGGGATGGCGATCCTGCCTAAAATAGCCACGAAAATACTGCCAAGTCAGGCACTAACTGTACTGCCTCCAGGGCACAGTGACAGTGCTGTATCTGCAAAGGTTTACCCTGGAGGACACCAAACACCCCAGCCTCACACAAGCATCACCTGCCCCTGTTGGCCGGATACTCACAGCAGAATGTGACATGGGGTTTCAACTTTACCTTCTCCCTGTAGGACTTTTTCTGATAATCCTTTGTGTCATCAGGTATCAAGTTATCTATAAAAGAACAGAAGTTAGTCTGCTTGGATGGCAGCAACCAGGACAGGAATGCCTTAAGTGTGACTGACAGACTTGGCACATCACATCAGGATCAATTCCACAGGGCTTGGCCACTTAAAGAACACATCAAATATGAGAACCTAGAACAAAAAAAGAGCTTTTGCTATAAAGCCTATGGGTGCAATGGACTGTGGCCAATTGGGTGTGGCCAAACCCAGGTCCTCCTTCATAGAGTGAAAATCAGCTCTGAAAGACCTGATCCTTTGGGTTACCCTCCCGGGTCCCGTGACAAAAACTAGTTCTGCTGAAGACAACCTGTTTTATTTTTCAGGGATCCAGTCCTCCCTCAGCAGAACACACCCAGATAAAGCTGCACTTGGGCAGCGACACTCTGACTCTCACCTTCACACTCCCTGCTTAACCTCCACTCTGGTCTCACTGTGCTTCCCTCTCCCACTGTTCCTCACAGCATGGAGGAGTGAAGGAATCCTCCTTCCTCCATGCTGAGGGAACAAGGCAGGAATGAGGAAGATAGAGCAGCTGAGAGCTGGAGGCACATACAGGCCTGGCACGGACTGGGCCAACACCCAGCACCTCCCACCTGAGAGCAGAGGCTGCATGTTGAACATTTCGGCGTTGTAGACCTCCATCTGCCCAGAGTCCTTGTCCAACACACCTACAAAGTACCTGGGGAGAACAGGGGCAAGTGATTGGTGGGAACCAGAAATGACTTAAACTACGTGGTCTTCCCACCCCTGCCACTTTTCCTGCCTTGCACATTCAGAATGTCATGATAAACCAAGTTACCTCCAAGGCACGTGTACATACAAAAACATAACATCTCACTGCTCTAAGTAAATGTAGAAGTCTTAAGGCAACTAAACTAGGTGAAATGTAGGTCCCATCACAGCTCTGAGCCAGGCCAAGGGAAGGGACTAGAAGCTCTGTGTCTGAGCAGCCCCTCTCTACTCCCAGCTCCTTCTTCCATACCTGCACAGGGAGTTGCACCTCATGACCCCGCTGCCGAAATTGTGCCCCACGTAGCAAAGCCGCTCTGTCTCCGAGACCTGGGAAACCAGGGAGAACTCCTTGAACACAGGGCTGTTGGGGACCTTCCCTGCCTCTGCCTTGGTGCCACCAAGCTCTGCACTCCCAGGAATCATAACTTAAACCCAGACTGTACCAGCATGGCGAGCATGTACAACACCTCACTGTGATCAAGCCTTAATAATTCACATTAAAACGTGGTTTTCAATAACCCACTAAAGCTCCAGAGCTGCTGAGCCCCTGTAATTTACCAAGTGAAATCCAGAGCCAGCACAGGAGTGGCTCAGCCACCTAAATCTATTTCCAATGCATTATGAGAATGTGTTGGTGTCTCTGCTCCGCTGCAGTGAATTTCCCCCAAGGACTTGGGCTGAAAAGTCATTTATTCCTCGAGGGAAGCAGCTGTAAAGCTTAACAGCAGCAGCAGAAAGCACCTTCTGACTGTACCCTTGTTTCTCTCTCCACAGAGAGACCTTCTCATAATGTAATTTAGCCAGACAAAGACAGCTTTGGTGAAGATTTCCCTGTGTGAACAGAACACAACAGATTCCGTGACCTTTCGCAGGTCCCTGGTCCCTGCTCTGCCTTCCCAACCCCGCAGCTCCACCAGCCACATCAGAGCCAAAACCCCCTCCCAGCCCCAGGGAGCTCCTGGCAGCTGCAAAACATCTCTGTGGCACAGGCTGGGCTGAACTCTGAGGGGTTTTTAAAGAAATCTGCTGCAAAGCTCAGCACAGACTTTCACAGAATCATGACTTGGTTTGGGGTGCAAAGGACCTTAAAGTCCATCCAGTCCCATCCCCTCACATGGGCAGGGACACCTTCCACTATACCAGGTTGCTCCAAGCCCTGTCCAACCTGGCCTTGCACACTTCCAGGGATGGGGCAGCCACAGCTTCTCTGGGCAACCTGTGCCAGGGTCTCCCCACCCTCACAGGGAACAATTTCTAGTTCCCACCTGCAGGAGCTGCCTCGACCACGGCCCTAAGGGCAAAAGAGAGTCAGAACCCTCCAGTGCAGGACTCGCCCGCGGTGGGATCGGCACGGGAATTCCAGATGCAGCTCGTGCCGTGACCTGCAGCGGCCCCGCGTGTGGCCATTGCCCGACTATGGCTGTGACCTCGTTATCGCCTTATCGTACATTGCTATCACAGCATTCTTGCAACAAGCGTGGGTAGTGCCTTCCCAAATCTTCGTTCGTGAAGCCTAGCCATGAAGGAATGAAGGAATCATAGCATCTCGGGATGAAGGCGATCTGCCTGCCCGGAGCCGTCCCCGCCCTTCCTAGGGCGGGCCCTTACCAGGATCCTGCGGTGCCTCTTTCGGGGATGCGCCGTGTCCCGGCTCCGGTACACGGTGAAGCGCAGGGACTCGGGGCTCCGCAGCCTCCCGTTGGCGAACCGCACTGTGGGACAGGGAGCCCGTGAGTCCCGGGAAGGGCCAGGACCCGCCTCGCGCCCCCAGCCCAGCCCGGCCCCGCTCACCGAGCGCCGCCGGCCGCTCCGCCTCGAGGTCCCCGCGGTAGCGCCAGGTGGCGGCGGCCATGACGAGAGCCGTGAGAGCTGAGACAACACCCAAACCCCGCGTCGCCACCGCCTCCGGCAGCGCCAATAAGCTCATCCCTGATTGGGCGGGGCGGGACGCGGCTGCCACTTATAAATAACGAGGCCATCGGTTGGCTATGGACTGGGCGCGTGCAGTCGGCGGCCGGAAGTGGCGCCATCGGGCGGCGCGGCGGGCGGGGACGGAGCGGCGGGAGCGGGGCCAGGCCGATCCCGATCCCCATCCCGAACCCATCCCCGCGCGGCCCTTCCCGCGCGGCCCTTCCCGCGCGGCCCTTCCCGCGCGGCCCTTCCCGCGCGGCCCTTCCCGCACGGACACCGCAGGTGATCGGGAAGGGCGAGGGAGGGGAGGGCGGCGGTGACGTAGGAACTGGTGACCCCCCGGTCGGGGTGGGACCGGGGCTCTCCGGGCTCCTCTTTATGTCCCGTGAGCGGCACAAAGCGGAGTCTCCGGGTGTGTTTTTACCGGTGCTGATGCAGCGCTGGGATGCAGGTGCTGCCCTGAGAGGGACACAGAACTTGTATGTTCCAGGTGAGGCACAAAAGGAAAAAAAGGGGGAGTGAAGGGGAGAAAAGGACGCTGCCTTCAGGAGAGCAGGAGCAGCTCTTGTTATCTTGTTATCTTATTAGCAGTCATTGGACGTTCTGGAGCTTTCAGAGGCTTTAAATCAGTTAATTTCCGAGCCGAGTGTTTCGGGTGGTAACTGGTGAATGATCTCCGTGCCCTGACTCTGTCCGAGGACACACGGTGGGATTGTTGGAGTGTCTGTGCAGGGCCAGGAGCTGGACTCCATGGTCCTTGCGGGGCCTTTCCAGCTCAGGATATTCAGTGATCCCACAAGGTTTTCCCCTTCCTTGCTCCCCCATCGCCCGGAGGAGGAGAAGGAGAAGGAGGAGGGTGAGTGGATCGTTGCACTCTGGGGTTAAAATCCAGGATTGAGAAGAGAACATGGCTGGGTTGGGTCACAGTGAGAGGCAGCACAGATGTGTGACACGGGGGTGCCACAGTGTCTGTGCCCCCTGAAAGGAGGCACCCGGGGCTGGGAGGAGCGTTGTTTTGGGGGGGTGTGTGTTTGACTCCCCGCAGTGGGTCAGGGCTGCAGTGTAATCATCTGTGCCAGTCATGTATTTCTGGGGAATGGAAACCCGGTGAGGAAGTTGTGGCCATTAAACATAGTAGAAATTGTGCTGATAAAACCTGAATTCCTGTGGAAAAATCTGCAGTGCGCTTCTTCTCCTACATGATTGTGTCACCATCTGTCCCTTGCCTGATAGGGGATTTTGGGTCGTGTAGGAGAATAAAGGAATTAGCCATGACTCTGTGAGCTCTTTCAGAATATAGTTCCAGACACTAACTTCAACAAGAAATGTGGGAATTCAGTGCCTGTAGTTCTTTGACACAGGCCCTAGTCCAGGGACAGGCAGGATGATGGTTTTCCAGGCAGGATTTTGTAGATGCTTTTTCATTGCTTGCCCTTAAACTTTTCTTGGCTCTGACCATTTGTATTTATAGTAAAACTACTTGTAGCTCAACAGTTTGGTGTGTTGTCTGTTCACTTGTAGGCCTTTGTTTGGCTGTAGAACTGGGCAGTTCCCTTTTCTGTGGGAACAAGATCTCTGCATCACCCTGGAGTCTGTGTGTGTTTGTTCTGGCTCGAGAGCTCCAGCCTTTCTGTGTAGTGAGAGTTAAACACCAAGCCAAATCCATGTTCCTGGAAACAAAACTGGAGTTTGTCTTGTTTCAGGTGCACAAAGGATGTGATCACTTTTGGTGCCTGTAAGCAAGACTCCCTTGGAATTCTGAAATCCCAAATGATCAGTCAAAACAATGACTCTTCCCTATTTCCTCTGTTCTAAATATGTGTTGCTGCCTGGGCAGAAGTGCTTGGACGATCCCTGTAACCCACATTCCTTCCTGGGGTCCAGCTTCATTCCTTTTGCTCTGTTTGAAAATGTTGTCTTATTTTTACTCCTGAACACACATTGGCAGTGAAAGATAAATGAATCCACATATTATTTATGTTCCTGTTTCTTATTTGGAAAAGCAGCAAACACATGTGTGCTTGAGGATGGACTTTCTGAATTGGCAGACTTGCATTTGATCCCTCCTCAAAAGCAAAATTCTGTCTATGTGACCTTTTATTTCAGCTGCTTTATGGTCTCCATTTGTCTAATGGTGCTGTGGTGTTGGTGTTGGAAAATAAATGTGAGCACAGGAATGTGTGTGTTTGCCTTGGTCATGCAGCTTTCTGCTCCCCAAATCTTACACTTCAATTTTTTTCATGAGAAAGAGTAGAGATATTGCCGAAAGTCACCTCTTCAGTCTTAAGATAAGTTTGGTAAGATATGACTTCTGTTCTATTAATGGACAATCAAGAAAAAGCCACCCCTCAGTCTGTCTGGTTGTCTCATTGAGCAGTGTGTTGTTTTACCAAAAACTTCCTATCACTTCCCTCTCAGCCCTGTGAGGTGAGGATTAAAGTCCAGGAGTTTCCGTGGGAGGTCACTTAATTGTGTGAGCAGTTTATTTGCAAGGGTGCAGCAGGTTATTTGCAATCAGATCTTTTTACAAACCAGGGTTAAATGTTTTACTAGTGAGTTGTTTTAGTTTGGACAGATGCTGACAGGGACGAGATGATCTGTGTTGTTTGGTTTGCAGCACTGTGACATGGCTGGTGCTGAGGTCAGCTCTGTGGCAGAACCTGGATTTCCTTCCTTCTCCTCCTTTTGCTCCTCCTTCTCCAGACTGCCAGCTTTGATCCTGTAACTGTGTGGTGTGGCAAATTCAGATCAGTCAGTGTTTGTCTGTCTTTGAGCTGTCATCTTTCCTCTTTAAACCCAGGTTCGCTGCAGCCTGACTGTGACCTTCAACCATGGAATCACAGACTGGTTTTGGTTGAAAGGGACCTTAAAATCCGTCTCTGTCCCGTTATCCCAGGTTGCTCCGGGCAACCTGTCCAACTTGGCCTCAAACACTTCAGGGATAGGGCAGTCACAGCTTCTGTGGGCAGCCTATGCCAGGGCCTCACCACCCTCACAGGGAAGAATTTCTTCCTAATATCTAAGCTAAGACTACTCTCTTTCAATTTGATCCCATTCCCCCTTGTCCTATAACTCCAGGCCCATGTAAATAGTCTTGGTCCATCTCTCTTGTAGGCCCCTTCAGCTACTGGAAGGCCCATTTAGGTCATCCTGAAGCTTTTCTTCTCCAGGCTGAACAATTCCAATTCACTCAGCCTTTCCTTGCAAGAGAGCTACTCCATTCCACTGATCAACTTGGTGGCCCATATAATGGTTTCTTCTGTTTTGTAGGATCATGGATTTTCCAGGACACTTTGAGCAAGTCTTCCAGCAGCTCAATTACCAGAGGCTCCATGGCCAGCTCTGTGACTGTGTCATCGTGGTGGGGAACAGGCACTTCAAAGCCCACCGCTCCGTGCTGGCCGCATGCAGCACCCACTTCCGAGCACTGTTCACGGTGGCTGAGGGGGACCAGACCATGAACATGATCCAGCTGGACAGCGAGGTGGTGACGGCCGAGGCCTTCGCCGCGCTCATCGACATGATGTACACGTCCACGCTCATGCTCGGGGAGAGCAACGTGATGGACGTGCTGCTGGCCGCGTCCCACCTGCACCTCAACTCCGTGGTGAAGGCCTGCAAGCACTACCTGACCACGCGGACGCTGCCGCTGTCGCCGCCGAGCGAGCGCGCGCAGGAGCAGAGCGCGCGCCTGCAGCGCTCCTTCATGCTGCAGCAGCTGGGGCTCAGCATCGTCAGCTCCGCGCTGGGCTCCTCGCAGGGCGCCGAGGAGCCGCCCGGCTCCGTGCGGAGCGGCCTGGAGCAGCGCGCCGCCTTCCCCATGCGCCGCCTGCACAAGCGCAAGCCGCCCTCCGAGGAGCGTGCCCGGCAGCGTGTCCGGCCTGCCGTGGACGAGCCTGGGGCTGACGTGGCCGCAGAGGGCGGGCAGCCCGTCCACTCGCGCGAGGATTTCTTCTCTCCGGACTCGCTGAAGATCGTGGACAACTCCAAGGCTGACACCGTTGCTGATAACCAGGAGGACAACACGATCATGTTTGACCAGTCTTTCGGTGCTCAGGAGGATGCTCAAGTGCCCAGCCAGTCGGACAACGGCGGGGCAAACATTTCCCAGATGTCCATGGCGTCCCAGGCCACACAGGTGGAGACCAGCTTTGACCAGGAGGCTGCTGCTGAAAAGAGCAACTTCCCATGTGAGAATCCAGAGGTCAGCCTGAACGAGAAGGAGCACATGAGGGTGGTGGTGAAGTCTGAGCCCTTGAGCTCCCCAGAGCCCCAGGATGAGGTGAGCGACGTCACCTCCCAGGCGGAGGGCAGTGAGTCCGTGGAGGTGGAAGGAGGAGTGGTGAGTGCGGAGAAAATCGAGCTGAGTCCTGAGAGCAGTGACCGCAGCTTCTCTGACCCACAGTCCAGCACTGACAGGGTGGGAGACATCCACATCATGGAGGTGTCCAACAACCTGGAACACAAGTCGTCTTTCAGCATTTCAAATTTTCTGAATAAAAGCAGAGGCAGTGGCTTTGGAGCCAGCCAAAACAGTGACGACAACATTCCCAACACCACCAGTGACTGCAGGATGGACAGCGACACCTCTTACCTGATGAGCCCAGAGTCGGGGCCCGCTGGTGGCCACTCGTCCGCCACTGTCTCCCATGTGGAGAACCCATTTAGCGAGCCCGCGGACTCCCACTTTGTGAGGCCCATGCAGGATGTGATGGGTCTGCCCTGCGTGCAGACCTCTGGGTACCGGGCAGCGGAGCAGTTTGGCATGGACTTCCCACGCTCAGGCCTGGGCTTGCATTCGCTGTCCCGGGCCATGATGGGCTCGGTGAGAGGCGGAGCCGGTGGCTTTCCTGGCTACCGCCGCATCGCCCCCAAAATGCCGGTGGTGACCTCTGTGCGGGGCTCCCAGCTGCAGGAGAGCTCGTCTGGGTCCCAGCTGCTGATGAACGGGAGCACGTCCTTCGAGAGTGGGCACCTGTCGCAGCCCGGCCCCCCGCAGCTCACCAGGGCGTCTGCGGATGTGCTGTCCAAGTGCAAGAAGGCGCTGTCGGAGCACAACGTGCTGGTGGTGGAGGGCGCACGGAAGTACGCCTGCAAGATCTGCTGCAAGACCTTCCTGACGCTCACGGACTGCAAGAAGCACATCCGCGTGCACACGGGGGAGAAGCCCTATGCCTGCCTCAAGTGCGGGAAGCGCTTCAGCCAGTCCAGCCACCTCTACAAACACTCCAAGACCACCTGCCTCAGGTGGCAGAGCAGCAACCTGCCCAGCAGTTTGCTCTAAGGCGCTGCCCCGGGGCTGCCGCGGTGGGGCTGGCGGACGCTGCCGTGCGGTGGTGCCACACACACAGAGCCTCGGCTCTGCCATTGGGGATATCCGGTACCTACCTCGCGGGGTGTCGCGGGCTCAGCCGCCCGCCGGGAGCTGCGCAGCGGGCATGGGGATGTGACCCCCCACAGCGAAGCACCCCCTTTGCAGGGCAGAGGGGTGACAGTGTGGGGATCTCATGAAATAGCACGTTTAGAGAACAAGAAACTGAAGTGCAAATTTCATTTTTTTTGGTGGTTTTTTTTTTTTCTCTAAAGCATTTTGTAACAGTGAAAGCATTTAAATAATTATTGTAACATGAATTGCTGCATTATGTGTGGACAGTAGCGCAGACCACTTACCTTTAAAAGAGAAAAACAGCTTTGGCTGCACCTGTCTGACATAATGCTTTCAAATACGCTAATTATAACAATAGTTCTAGGATTATGAATGTATGTTTGGCTGTTTTGTAGTAAAGAACACTGTGTAATCAAGGTGCTTAAATTAAATACCAGACAAGTAACTTTTGGACTGCCGGGTGTACATATAACTTTAATACAGGAAGATCTGGATGTTTGGCTGACTTTTTTTTTTTTTTCCCGTAGAAACACGTATTAAGTGATAAGTGAAGTACTGTCTCTTGTTTGTGCTATTCCTAGCAGTATTTTAACCAGTTCGTATCTCCTATGTTACAATTCTATATAGGAAGGAGTCTGAACAGAGCTTGTCTGTTGTTTTGAAGGAGGGAGGTAATTTGTGATGGCTTTTTTTGCCGTGTAAGACAGTCTCCCTCTGTTTCCAGATGCCAGCAGTCCATCTGGTCCTCGTTACTGTGTGAGCATGTTGTCCTTCTCTCTTATCTCTGGGCTTTAATTTCCTCCTCTGCACAGTTACTGACTTCCCTTCACAGCTGTGGATTGTTCCTCAGATTGAACTGTCAGGAACAATCCTCGTTTGCCATATCTCATAGAATCACAGAATATCCTGAGCTGGAAGGGACCCATCAGGATCATTGAGTCCAGCTCCTGGCCCTGCACAGGACACCCCAAGAATCCCACCATGTGCCTGAGAGCGTTGTCCAAACATTTCTTGAACTCAGACAGCCTTGTGGGGCTGTGCCCACTGCCCTGGGGAGCCTGGTCAGTGCCCAACCACCCTCTGGGGGAAGAACCTTTTCCTGAGATCCAACCTAACCCTGCCCTGACACAGCTCCTGAGTCCTGTCACTGGTCCTGAGAGTGAACAGATCAGTGCTGCCCCTCTGGGGGATGTTGAAGACCCCAGTGAGGTCTCACCTCAGTCTCCTCCAGGCTGAGCAAACCAAGGGCCCTCATCCGTTCCTCATAAGGCTTCCCCTCTGGACTATTCTACATCCTCATGGCCTCATTTGGATGCTCTGTAGTGGCTTCATGTTGTTTTTATATTGTGGTGCCCAGACTGCCCCAATGTTGAGGTGAGGCTGCCCCAGGGCAGAGCAGAGCGGGACAATCCCCTCCCTGGCCCGGCTGGCCATGCTGGGCCTGATGCCCCCCAGGACACAGTTGTCCCTCCTGGCTGCCAGGGCACTGCTGACTCATATCTCTCAATAAAATGTCATTGTCAAATCCAGGCCTTCTGCTTAAACTAGTGTCATAAAAGTACTTTTCTACATAAGCTAAAACAACCTAGTGTAAGTTTAATTTTAAAAAATAGCACTGTACCCTTTGGGTAGTGGAAATTTGTCATTCTCCATGTGAGATGTGTAAATCTCATTTTAATTTCCTATTCTTTGATGCCATTGTAACTTAATACTGCCTGCAGGCTCCTTTTTTCCTTGTCACCGGTGCACACAACCTGGTGTTCAGCATCTTTAGCTTTTTAAACAAACTTTTGGAGCACTTCTGCTGATGATAAATGCTGCTCAGCTGTGCAGAAGCTGGATCAGGACAGAGACAGAGGATTCCCTGCAGCTGTCAGTGTGTCATTTGCACTTGAGCATCTGAAGTAAACAGGAACGTGGAAACACAGGGGATGGTTGGATTAATTCCTTTAAAATGTTAAGACTTTGCTATAGGGTTTACTTAATGGTTGTATTTCTGGCTCTTGATTTTTTTTTTAAGCATTAAAAAAATGCAGTTTTTTAAAGCATTGGGATACGCTGTGTTTTGTTTGATAATAATCTGAGTATCGGGGACTAACAGCATTAAGCTGCATAAACACTCACCCAAGCATCAATAAAATGCAGTATTTTGTACTTTAATATTTTCTTGTGTTGCTTGCATTTCTGCTGTTTTCATTCTTAAAAACAAGGTGTGGGTTTTTTGGCGTCACATCCAAATTTCTTGAATTCTTATGCCGCATAGGAATAAGGCATCTGTGTGACCAAGGTGACTAATTAGGAACTACTATAAGCAGATAAACACTTGACTTATGAACTGTTTTTATAAAAATTTTAATGTGGAATGACAGTGCAGGAGGACTTCTTTCTCTGAGAAAAAGTTTGACTTGGAGCATTTTTGGAAGCAGCTTTAAATTTCATTGTCCATTGACACCGTGTGCCCGTGGAGAGGCCTGGAGCCTATGACTGCTGAGCTGCTTCCTGAGTCTTCCCAAATGAAGCAATAAATTCCTGGGAATGGCATGAATAAATACCTAGGACCTGAGCTGTCCCCTCTCTACACGAAGGGTGTCTCACCTGGAGAGCTTAATGCCCCGAATTCCACTCAGAACTGAACTTTACACAGTGGGGTCTTGTGTGGAGGGTTCAGTATGTCAGTGTTCTGAAACATCCTGAAATAAACCCTGCATTTTTGTGCTCCTGTGTCTGACTGGATTCACTGGTTTGTTGCTCTTCACACCAGCCTATACAGAAATACTTGTGGTTGTAAAAGTGATTGTAAAAGCCTGTACTTGATAATAATTTTGTCCCTGGTAGAGTTCTTCATAAGAACTTCTTAGTATGTTTGTTACTGAAATAGTGTTAATATCTACACAGCATCCATCAAGTTCGTGATCCATGGTCACTGCTACTCTCTGAATTCCTTGTGGGAGGATTGATGCAGGTGGAGGAGGTGCTTGTCTTGAAGGAGTTCTGGGATGGACACCTGAGATGTGGTCCAGTCCCTCTGGCAGGTGATTTACCAGCTTTTGCCTATTTCTTAACATACCTGGGGAATCTGACACATCTGCTCAGACACCAGGTCATTCCCATTCACTGCTTGCATCATCAGGGGTCACAGTAACCTTTTGGGTGTTTGGTCAGCATTTCTCAGCATCACAGTAACATCACCACCAGCAGAATCTTCAGTGTCAACACCCAGAAATTTTGGAGATGAGCAAACTCCCCCGTTGGACTCATGCCCTGGGTTTTCACACCAAAGTAAATCCCAATTTCTTTTGGGTCAGTTGGAAACTCCCCAGCCAGTTGGGATGCTCGACTCCCTCCCTTACCACAGCCACGAGCCTGCCCTGATCAGCCCAGGTTAGAAACCTCCAAAACTCACTCTAGTGGACCATCACATGGCAATCAGCTGGGATTGTGAATCAAAACTTACTGATAAAGGTGTCAGAATCCCTCCGAGGTGTGGCACAGAGCCACTTCCAGCAGCCATTACTGCTATCGGAGAGCGCTTTATGTAGCATCCAGAGAAATTCCAGCAGAGTCCAGCATGAGGGACCCTTGTCATGGGACAGGAAGCACAGAGTGTACTAGATGAGCTTTAATTACCATCACAGGCTTTGTGCTGTGTTCTGGCTCCCTCCCTGCACCAGGTTTATGGTCCCACCAGCTGCTGCTCCCCAAGCCGGCGCACTTCCCTTGCGCCATTGCAGCCCCCTCCCTTCTTCCCTCCCTCCCTTTCCCCTACTGTTGGCCTCTCACTGTGACCAGCAACCAGGTTTTGAGGACAGGTGCTGCCACAGCAGCTCCCTTGTGGTACAGCCCACACCAGTGAGCAGAATAGAGAGGAGTTCCAGCAGGGCAAGTGTTCCCCAAATCAGACCCAAACCCCAATCCATGGCCTGCTGGGACCCGCAGCCCCCACCCACAGTGTGCTCTCCCACATGCTCGGGGCACCCTGTTCTCAAATGACACGAACACCACACATTCCCTGCTGCTCTTTAATGACTCCTGGTTGCCGCAGAGGGGAGGGGCCAGGCTGGCCTGTCCCGCCGCACCACGGGGGCTGTCACAGCTTCAGCTCGTGGGGCATGGGCTCCCCCCGCAGCCCGGCCAGCAGGTTGTTGGCTGCCAGCACTGCCATGGTGCTCCTCGTGGCGTACGTGGCACTCCCGATGTGCGGCAGGATCACTGCGGGGACAGGAGGGACACCCATCACCTTCGCGGGCCGGGACAGCCCCTTTCAGGGTTGTCGGAGGTACAATACACATGTATGTGTTATTTACAAATTAATAAACAATTAGTATTACTATTATAATTTACATACTTAATTAATACATATGTATTAATTTTGTCCTGCTTGGTGGTGTTCCAGAGCTCTCAAATCTCCCAAGTCCTGCAAATTTTTCCAGAAAAGTCTCTGCTTTCATCCCTCCCCACGCTGTCTACTTTGGCAACCAAAGGAAACAAATAAAAAATGAGTTTTAGCAAAAAGATAAACGAAAAAAACCAGCTACGGATTCATATGTCATAAACAGACACTCAGTCAAGGGCAGTTCCAAGTTTTCATGGATGTCCCCATGGTTTCTTTTTGGAATAGACATTCCCTACTCCAGGAATGTCCTTCCTGGAAAGAGGACATCCTGCACAACAGTAGCCAAGCAAGTCCCTTCTTAGCTATCCTTCCTCACCTGACTCATCCTCCTCCAGAGAAGACAGGTGTCAGTCCTGCACCTGCCCTTCGCACCTGTTCCGCACTACGCAGGTAACAGCTGCCTGGGCTCGTGGTGGCTCAGCAGGTTGGCCAGCTTGGCAGGTTGGCCAGTCGGCAGCACTCCAGAGCCCGAGACTCCTCTGGGCAGACTCGGCAACCCACTTTAGCCATCTGGGAAGCTTTCCTAGCAGAATATGTGCCCGGGAGCTTACAGAACACCTGAGCTGGGCAGAGCCTGAGCTGCGATTTGGGTTCCTGTTCAGGCACGTGCTGGTATTGGGCCTCCGTGAATTTCACACACTGAATGGAGACCTACCGGGAAGGTGCTAAACCTGAGTTGATATTGGCAGCTTTCTGGAGAATTAAAACAGCTCCCACACTTGTTTGACATTACATGGATGAGTTCTTACCCCACAGCAGACCCCCACATTGTACAGGAGCTCCCTACAGCCTAATTAAATATACCTGACTTGCCTGTCCTTCCACGCTTCCCTGACACCAGAGGGGTAACAGGGACAAGGGATGCCTGTCACGCTTGCCAGTGGGCCCCTGAGGAGTGTGGGCAGCCCGGCAGAGCCGAGCTCTGGCCACCCTTCTGGACACTTACCACAGTTCTTGAGGGAGAGCAGAGGGTGGTCAGTGGGCAGTGGCTCTGGCGTGGTAACATCCAGGCCGGCAGCTGCGATCTGGCCCTGGGCCAGTGCATCATACAGGTCCTCCTGGTTCACCACGGCCCCCCTGGAGAACATGAAGAGAGAGGCTGGCATCACTGCCAAGGGTCCCACAGGCTCCCAGGGCCACAGCCCACCTGGGACAGCCCAGGCGGGTCCCCAGGGCTGCCTGATGGAGCTCAGACCCTCTCTGGATGTGCCTGAACCTCCCAGCACAGCGAGCTGTTCCCGCTCCAGCTGCCTGCAGTGGGGGAAGAGCTGGGTGCTCCCTGAATAACTTATCTTGCCTTTGGCTGGATCCCAAGGGACCTTGGGAAAACATTCCCAGTGCCCGTAGCCATTAAGGCTGTACATGCTGTCTGGACTCACAGCAGATCCTCTGCACCCAGAGCCCAGCGAGGTGACAGGCACACTCTCAGGCAGGGGACTGGGCTGCCAGTACCTGCTCGTGTTGACAAACACAGAAGTTTTCTTCATCCTGCTGAAGAAGTCCTTGTTGCACATTCCCTGGGTGGCTGGTGTCAGGGCACAGGTCACCACCACGAAGTCCGACTCCTCGGCCAGCCTCGCGAGTGGGACTGAAGGGAAGAATACAGGAATGTCCTGCTGCAGCTGACACCTGCCCTCAGCAAAGCTCCATGGGCAGCTGCAGCCTGACCCCTTCTCCTGTCAGGACACCTTGGTGCTCAGCCCATGGGGACAGTGCCCAGATCCTTCCCCTACTCCCAGGAGCAGCTGCCACCTTCCCTCCCGCTTCCTTGTGGGAATGAAACGAATCACCAGTGGATGGACGCAGAGAAGGGCAACAGTGGCAGAACATTTGCAGCCCATGGTTCTGGTGGGGGTCTGATGAGCCCCTGCACGTCTAGTCTTCACCCGGGTCAGAGAAGGCAGGTGCCTCCCTGTCACCCCCCACCACCTCGTGGGGCCTGTCTGGGACTTGGTATTTCCTCCCTTGCTGCCCCCTCACACTGGGCACCCCAAGGAGCCCCCCACAACTCCCAGCTGGTGCCCTCTCTCTGCTGGCCTGCCCTGCAAGTGATACCTCCGTGGAGCTGCCCCAGCCACAGTGCTCTGTGACTGCCGGCCCATGCTGGCCCTGACCCAGCGCTGTCCTTACCAAACTCAGCCCCAAACTCTGCTGCGCTTTCTGGTTTTGGGCCACTGCCAGTGTACAGAAACTTCTTGACCCCAAACGGCTTCAGGCGCCGGGCGACTGCCTGTCCTAGGAGGGACAGAGAAGGATGTCAGGGCACCACGGCTCCATGAGCTGCACAGGGACCAGCTCCTGAAGCCACTGAAGGGCCACTGTGGTGGGATCACTCCTGCCTGGCTGCTCCCAGCCTGGACCACAGGATGGGGAATGGAGATGTTCCACTGTGGAAAAGGGCCCGCGGGACACTGAACCCGCAGCTGCCCTCAGGAGCAAACTGGGGAGCAAGGACAGGCCCAGCTGCCTGCTGGCAAAGTCCGCAGTTGGATGGTACCGAGTGCCGTGTGGACTTTGCCACTGTTTGTTTAACTGGAGGCCAGGAGGACGATGTACAGGTTGCTGCAGGGATTGCAGGTGGTGGAGGCACCTCAACGCTTGAGACTTTTAAGGCTGAAGCCTGATGAGCCAGCTCGTGGCTCTGGGAGAGGCTGCTGTGCAGCTTCCCTTGCTGTGCTCATGTTTAAACAGGTGAGCCTCGGGGACACCACCTTGGCTGAGTCAGAGAGTCCCAGAATGGTTTGGCTTGGAAGGAACTGCAAAGAGCATCTCGTTCCAACCCTCCTGCCATGGGCAGGGACACCTTCCACTAGCTTAGGTTAAAGGTGAAGCTCCAAAGCCACCCTGCCACTGCTGGACACACGGAAACCTGGCCCCTGAGCAGCACTTACCTATCCTACCCAGCCCGATGATGCCCACCGTGCTGTCAGACAGGCCATATCCACACATCCACAGGGGCTTCCAGGTCGTCCAGCCGCCACTGGCAGAGAGGATGGGACAGGAACAGAGTCAGGGAGAGCCTGCTCAGAGCCCAGCCCAGGCACTTGGTGTGAGCTGGAGGAAATGCTGGCTTTGGCCTGTGTCACCAGCCCCCTGTGGCTCAGCTCTGGAGCCGGGGCCACCTGCAGCTGGCACTCACCTCTTGACCTGCTGGGCCGCCTCCAGCAGCCGTCGGCACGCCGAGAGCAGCAGGGCCACCGAGAGCTCCGCCGTGGCGTCCGTCAGCACGTCAGGGGTGTACCCCACACGGATCCCCCTGCCCGGACAGAGGGGGCTTTGGGGCAGCCTCGGTGTGCTCCCCTGGCCCCTCTGGGCTGGCTGCCAGCACTACACCTGTCCCAGGTGCTGGGGGACATCCCTCTGTCTCTCAGCCCTCCCGCCACACCCTTTCCCCAGGTTGTCTTTGCCTTGCCCTGGAACCCAGAGGCTCCTCCAGCTCAGGTGGGGTGAGGTGACCCCAGATGTGATCTGTCAGGAGGGGAGTGCCTGCAGTTGGCAAACCCCAACCAGCCCCATGCCCTGCAGAAGCCCATCTGCCAGAAGGGACTGGCAGAGGGTATGCTGGGGAAGGGGTGCAGAGTGGGGCAGGGAGGGATCGGGGGGCAGGGGTTGTCAGAGCCGTGGGAGGGTCAGCGGTGGGGTCGGTGGCGTTACCGCTTCTTGATCTCGTCCAGAGCGAGGTGGTCGAAGCCCACGGACATGGTGCTGATGACCTTCAAGCCGGGCCCTGCAAGACACGAACAGCGCTGCCGAGCCTGTGCCGGGGGCCCGGGGGGAGGAGGCGGAGGGAAAGGGGGACCCGCACCCACCGGCCGCGTCCAGCACCTCGCGGTCGATGCGGTCGGAGAGCAAGCAGAGGAGCCCGCGCGTCCCCGCCACGCGCGACAGCAGCTCGGCCCGCGGCACCGGCTCCTCCGAGTCCCACTGCTGCACGCGGCACCTGCGGGCATCGGCCCGTCAGCCACCGGCACCGGGACCCGCACCGGGGCCGGCACCGGGACCCGCACCGGGGCCGGCACCGGGACCCGCACCGGGGCCGGCACCGGGACCGACTGGCACCGGGACCCGAACCGGCACCGTCACCGACAGGCACCGAGACTGGCACAGGGACCGGCCCAGGACCGGCCCCGCGCTCACCCGCTCGCCTGCGACAGCACCCGCAGCCCCTCGGCCGGGATCCGCCGCGTCACGAACACCGACATGGCCGCCCCGAGCGCCCCTCCGGGCCCCGCACACCGACCGGAACGGACCGACAGACGGACGAAGGAGGCTCCGCCCATGGCCCCGCCCTCGGCTCCACCCACACGCAAAGGCCACCGCCCCGGCCACGCCCCCGAGCCCCCGACCTCGCCCACACCCTGACCCCGCCCCAGGCCCCGCCCCCCGTGCACCCGCGCGCTTCGTTCGCGCGACCTCCGTGCGTGTGTGCACGTGTGTTCACACATGGACATGTGGACATGCCTATATGTATCTATATGCTTTTACATGGATGGACACGTATGGACATTCCTACACACACCTGTGTTTATACCCAGCCATATGAGCATTCCCACGTGTGTGTGTGTCACACATGGATACATGGCCATTCCTACACATGTATACATAAGTACACTCATTCATGCATACACATATGTGTGCACAGCTCCTGGAAAAGCTGCAGCCCAAGGCTTGGACAAGTGCATCTTCCTGAGTTAAGGACTGTGTGGATGGCCCAGCCCAGACAGTGGTGGGAATGGTGCCACATCCAGCTGGTGTCTGGTCATTTGTGGTGTCCCCCAGGGATCAGCGCTGGGCCCAGTCCTGTTCAGTGTCTTTGCTGATGATCTGGATGAGGGGATTGAGTGCACCCTCAGCAAATTCACGGATGACACCCTGTTGGGTGGGAGTGTTGAAGTGCTGGAGGGCAGGAAGGCTCTGCAGAGGGATCTGGACAGGCTGGATCCATGGGCTGAGGCCTATGGGGTGAAGTTCAACAGGACCAAGTGCCGCTGGATCCCTTGGCCACTTTGGCCACAACAACCCCATGAATGCTACAGGATGGGGCAGAGGGGCAGGAAAGTGCCCAGTAGGAAAGGCCCTGGGGGTGCTGGTGACAGCGGTTGGACATGAACCCAGGTGTGCCCAGGTGTGCAAGAGGCCCCTGGACTGTCCCAGCCATGGGGTGTCACAGCCCCAGGACAGTGCCCGTCCCTGTGCTGGCACTGCTGAGGCCCCTCGTGTCCCATGTCCAGGTCTGGGCTCCTCAGACAGGAAGGACATTGAGGGACTGGAGCGTGTCCAGGGAAGGGAACGGAGCTGGGAAGGGTCTGGAGCAGCAGGAGGGGCTGAGGGAGCTGGGGGGGCTCAGCCTGGAGAAAAGGAGGCTCAGGGGAGACCTTCTGGCTCTGCAACCCCCTGACAGGAGGGGGGAGCCAGGGGAGGGTCGGGCTCTGCTCCCAGGGCACAAGGGACAGGAGGAGAGGGAACGGCCTCCAGGTGTGCCAGGGGAGGCTCAGGTTGGACAATCAGGAGGAATTTCTCCCTGGAAAGGGTGGTCAGGCCTTGGCAGGGGCTGCCCAGGGAGGTTTGGAGTCCCCATCCATGGAGGTGTCCCAGGAAGGCCTGGATGTGGCACTCAGTGCTCTGGGCTGGGGGACAAGGTGGGGCTTGGGCACAAGGTGGACTTGATGGGCTGGAAGGGTTTTTCCAACTCCAGTGTTTCATGATTCAGTGATTCTGTGATATACACGTGTGCATATACATGTGTATACATACATTCTTTCACACACATCCATGTAAGGCCCTATTTTGGGAGGAGTTCCCTCTGACAGCCTGATGGCAGCTATGGAGGGTCCCAGAGGCCACAGATGGTCTGAGTGCTGCCTCTCAAGGCACTGATCAGACACTGCTTGTTAATTAACCCAGATTTAAATTGTCTGGAGTCCTGACCTGAAACGTACTCTGTGACTGTAGGGAACCCAAGGGAGCCATGAGCTCGACAGGTAACACAGGTGTGTTGTGTCTGGGAACAAGCACAGGGGCGGATGGATAAAGACAACAAAGCTGTGGGCAAAGTGGAGTTCAAGGTGCATGTCCCAGAACATTTCTCCGTGTGGGATTCCTTCTGCTGCTCCAGGTGGAATTTGTCTTTAATGTGATGCACCTTCAGAGTGCTGTCAGATTACACCAGCAGAATCGATTTTAATTTTTAATAATTGCTTGAAAGTTTATTTTATGCTGCTGAGCTGGGTTATGGTTTGATCTGACACCTTATCTCCCTCCTTGATCAGGTAGATTTGTGTTGGAGAGCACACACCTGCTCTCCAGTGTGACACATCCGGGCTCATCCTGCTGGGTTTTCCCTTTCTGCTTCCCAGTATTGGTCCCCGTAGATATGGTGGAATTGCTACCTCAGGCTCTCTGGCAACTTCCAAGCACTGATTCAGTCCCTCCAGCCAAAGGGAGACCTCCAAAGAGAGTTTATTTACAAAATGAAGTGCACAATGCTGGCAAAAGTGTGGGTTTATCAATTAAAAACACCTTTAAACCACCTTCTTCATTGTGTGGCTTCAGAGTCCCCTGGCCCCCCTTGGTCCCTCTGGAGAGGTTGGGGTGCTGTGATCCCGCACTGCACCTCTCAGGGGTTCTTGGCAGCAGAGCCACAGGGTCCTCGAGGCTGGAGGCACCTCCAGAGGCCACCATGTGCACCACCTGTCTCTCTGCTTACCTTGCTGTGCCCACGTCCCCGCTACACCTGTGTCCCTGTGTGTCCATGGCCCCTTTCACCCTACTGCATCCACGTCCCTGCTGTACTAACATTCCTGTGTGCCTTGCTGTGCCTGTGTCTCTGCTGTGCCCATGTCCCTGTTGTGACCATGTCCCCGTGTGCCCATGTCCCCGTGTGCCTTGCTGAGTGCTGCCACTTCAGGCTCTGCAATGCTCAGGAGTCCATCAGCTGGGTGAAATCCCACCTTCACTGGAGGGCAGGAGCATGCTTGGGCTGTTGGACTGTTGCCACAAATTTATTTCTAAAGCATTTTTAGAGGTTTTCTGTAGAAAGGAAAGGCATATTATCCCCATTAGGGATTTCACCCACATCAGTTTCTTTAATACTCCTTAAGGGATACCTGGGATTCTGTATTTGGGAGCAATTGAAATGATGCTGTTCTAAGGAGTGATATTTTAATCTCTTTTTTTAAAAGAGACATTTAAAAGAAGGCTCAAAGCTCTACCTGGAGAGAATTCACAGTGGGCAGATCAACCTTTGCAGCCTTCGGGACAAGGGGTTGTCCAGGACAACAGCAAATCCTATAAACAGGAATAAACCAAAGCTTGTACCTTCATGGTGACAGTTTTCCAACCTCAAAACATGGTTTCTCCTTTTAATGCTCTCAATAGAAGCACAGCACCGTGCTCAGGGCAGTACCTGTGGCAGGGCAAGGGGCACAGGGACAAGGCACAGCAAAGGAAAGAAGGACATGGGTAACTACTGAGTATTTAGACAAAATGCAGAAAAAAGGCAGGCAGATGGCATGAATATTAGTGCATGGAAATGACTAACACTCTGAGAATTTCCCAGTGTACTTCTGACTGGTTTGGGCTTGCTTTTATAATTAATTTATGGAAAGGACCTAAATTGGGAATAAACACAATCTCACAAATCCCTCCTAATCTCTGCCTGTATTTTTGAAATGATACCCTGAAGGTATAGTTCCTCACAATGATTAAACTGCTTTTCTTTTAAGAATTAAAAGGGACCTTTTCCACACAGCCGTGTGGTGGGTGAGCAGCCAGACCTGCACTCTGACCTGCTCTAGATTTAATCTGTTGTTGGAAATGCCTGGATGGGGCATTTCCCCACTGGACTGCTGGATGCCAAATCTGCCAATACTTTAATTTTGGATTCATGTATTTTAATGCAAAATATGACCTGGTGTGTTGTCAGCCGCCTAATGACTCAGAAGCACTCAGTTATTAGCATAAATTTGGAAACTTCCTTGAAAATGAAAAAAAAAAAAAAGTGTATTTAATTAATTGGCTGCTTCTCCCTGCCAGTGGAAGCCAAGCTCTCTCCTGTGGGTGGGATGTGCAGAAGGTGCCCCATGGTCTCCAGGGTGCACTGGCAGATTTGGGGCTCTGTTAGTTTGGGACAGCTCTTTGTGAGAGAAGGCTGGGGAGATTTGGCTTTGCCCCACACCTGGGCTTCAGGTGCTGCTGGCCCTGCTGGCGGGGCCCTGTGTCTCCCCATGGAGGGAAGGAGCAGCGCAGGTGGGAAAGCACAGCAGTGTCTGGGATGCTCCCCACTGGCTCTGGTGGGATACAGGCCCCTGGCGTGGTTATGGTTGTGGGGCTGTACCCGGGGAGGGTCTGGCACTGAAGACATGAGGCTGTGGGGAGCCAATGAGGATTTTTTTGCGCAGCTTATCGTGCTTCAACACGGAAATCAAGATAAGAACTACCTGGGCCACAGACTGTCCCTTTAGTTTGGCCTGTGCAGGTCAATCATGCATAGGAGAAGCCTTTTCCTTGTCCCCTTCAGCAGCATCTCCATGTAACAGCCAAAGGGAAAACACTGCAGTGCCGGGGAACTCCCTCACCCTCATGGACATGGTGACATGGCGAGGCCACCCATCTGTAGCTGTGGGGCAGCCAGGCTGCACATCCCATTCCACAGTCTGTTGGTTGTGCTCCAGCAGCTCCAGGAGGGACCTGGAATGTGGCCAGATGGGTGACAGGAGCAGAGAATGGCGGGGGATGACACTGCGGTGCCACAGCGGGTGTCACCGAGGACATGTGGCTGGGACCTCTCACTGCCCAGGGATGGCCAGCAACTCAGCCAGGAAGGAGAGATTTGGCAGTGCCAACCCCTCTGTGCCCCTGTGCCATTGCTGGGCAGAGTCCTCATGGCACTGTTCCCCACGGCATTCCTTGCACATCCCTGGGGGTGCAGCTCCACCTTGCCAGAGCAGGTCCAGAAGCTGGGTTGTTTTTTGCAAATTCTGTATAATATATATAAAATATAATATATATTATATATACAAAATATATAGGATTAATATATAGGATTATTTATTTCTCCCCTACTGCAGTTGTTTGCCCAATCACAACCTTCCCAGGGCTCTGCATGTTCCTTTTGCTCAACATTTTCCTCCTATGCACAGGAGTGATGGGTTTTGACAGTTTTTATGTTCTTTGGGGAAAAAGGAGACAGAGTGTGAAAGACCAAAGGGGATTTTTATTTTCAGAATGTTGCTGCAGTAATTAAAATGTTTGGAAAGCCGTTCTGTTCCCAGAAGTAATAGATAGCTTTTCTGTTTTGCCCCATTAATTGCCATTAGTTAAATACATGTATTTTATAACATGTGTATTCACTCGCCTGCTTGCTCTGACATTTAAATGCATGTTTGAATATGCATTATATCCTTTAATGCACAGTAATAATTTGGTACATTATTACAGACTCTTCCTGAGCTGCCCCTTCCCAGGGAGTAGGTGTTTGTGTTGACTCTGGGGGTGCACAGCACCAGGGCTGGGCAGGCCCTCCTCTCCTGGGGGACCACACGCACTTGGGGTGACAGCCAGTGTTGGCTGCGAAAGGTCTGTGGAGGATGCTCAGGTTCCTTTTTCCCCTGCAGATCCCAGCTGAGGAGGCCCCAGTTTTGGCCGCTCATGGTCAGCACAGGCTCCAGACTTGGTGACCAAAGGGTCAGCTCCTGGCAACCTTCACCAGGGGCTCTGTGTTCCTGGTTTTCAGAAAATGTTCATTGCACTGTGTTGATGGTAACAGCTGAAGCCTGCCTGGATGAGGAGAGCAGGACCACCAGCGTTTGGGGCACAACCATGAGGGTTTGGGGCAGGACAGGACAGGCTGTTCCTGTGATGGCTGTCACCTCTCAGCATGGCTTGGTTATGCTTTTGGACTGTGGCACATATCAGCAAGAGGTCAGCAGAGTCTTCACCTGTTAGGGAGAGTGGGAACAGCCTTTGTCAGGTCACTCGATGACTGAGGAGCACTTGGTATGTCTGGAAGCTCAAAAACCTTGACCAGAACACCCAGGTAAATGTGATCTTCCTGATCTCCCACCCTTACCCTGTGCAAAACAGCTCCTAGCAGCTGAACTGGCGCTGGGTTAAAGATCAAATAATGAACTGGCACAGGGCATTGTGTTCCCAGGCATGCCTTTCCACTGCCTCCCTTCCTCATGCTACTGCTCTCAGATGCTCCTGGAACCCCACCAGCCCCTGGGGATGGTCCCTGTGGGGATTACTTGCCCTGGAGAGCAGTGCTGAGCTCCCCATGGAGCCAGGCTGTGACACACAGCACCAGGGCGGCAGAGCTGGGGCAAACCCCAAGCAAAGTCGTGCAAGGAGAAAGGGACCCACACCCTTTGCCTGGAAGAGTTCCAAAAGGGAGTCCCAGCCCCATGCATGGGGTCCTTCCAGCGGACCCACGTCCTCACTGCAGCCATCAGTCTCTCGTGGGAGCCCTCTGTGAGCAGGAGGGGAGGGCACAGTCCTGTTCCCAACTGGCTGCCCCTCGGCAGTGCTGTGGCTGTGCCCCCTCCCCAGGAGATGTGTCTGGTGGCCGTGTTCCCAGCGATAGGTCCAGCTGCAGTTTCTGAGGAACAATGCGCTCCTACTGTACAGTACCAGATTGTACATCAAAACTATTATTTCCAACATCTCTGGCTTAATTGTAAAACTATAATACAAATGACATTGGGGGTTTGCTGAAGTTAAATTTTAATAGCAAGCCAGCGCCCTTTTAATGACATTTTATACATTTAAATTGGTCATGATCCCTTTGGGAACAGTAATTTTATTCATGGAGATTATGTCTAATTTGAATATAAAAACACCACTAAAAAGATATTGGATTTGCTATTTTTCACTTGCAGGAGCTCTGGAGTCCAATCTTCCCAACTGACTGGGCTTTGGTGGATTAAAAACCCCAACAATCCCCCACCCCAACTTCCTTCCAGCAAAGTGTGGTGTAGAGATCTGTGTATGCCAAACTGCCTCCGACACTGGCCTGTGTTGGCTCCCGGCAGGCTCCGAGGTGCAGCCCCACCTGGGCCAGCCCTCCCATGGTGCTGGGCATGGAGGGACGAGGGGCAGGAAGCCATGGGGCAACCACCCAACACCAGCTGCAGCTTGGTTAGAGAGTTCTGTGTTCTTCTGCAGCTCCTGTGCAGATCCTGGTGCAGCCGCACTGGTGCCTGCTGGGGATGGCAGCTGCCTTCACCATTATTCCCCTTTCCTGTGCTGGAGCTGCCCAGAGTGTCCCAAATCCAGTGCCAAACTAACATGACTCCTGTCAGATTGGCAAGTGGCTTGGCTGGGGTTGTCCTTACCCGGCAGAGGGCAAGGAGGGGCCTGGCTGAGGCTGCACTTTGGCAGCAGCAGCCCCACTTGTCCTTTCAGTGACAGCACAGTTAGAGAGGGACAGTGGGCAGGCACAGCTCCACAGGGACTGTCACTCACCCCGGCCATGTGAGGTATCCTCGGTGGCTGCTGCCCCTCTGAAGAGCAAGGGGTACTGGCACAGCACAGCCAGGGATGTCCATGGGCACCCAGGTGTCTCCTGCAGAGGCCGGGTGTCCTTGGTGGGGAGGATGCTGAGCAGAGGTGCCAGCCTGGTGGAAGCACCCTGGGGTCTCCTCTGTCAGGGTGGCTGGTAGAGGACCGATGTCGGTTCCAGCTGTCCTGGCTGTCCCTTGCAATGCAGAGCACATGCCTGCTGCATGTGGGACTGCAGGAGAAGGAGACACAGCGGGTGGGTGAGGTCTGTGGATGAAAAAATGGTTTTTTTCCACCCAGGGACCAGAATAAAGCCACTGGGGTGTTAAAATCCCTCGGCTCCTCAGGTGAGGAGACTCATGCACTGGTGGTGAGGCAGGTGCCTGTGGGGGTCTGGGGCATGGCTGGCCAGGGTGCCAGCAGGAGGGACGGCACAGCTGAACCCTCGGCACGCGGGGCTGATAACGGTGCCAGCGCCGACGGGCGCTGCACAAAGCAGCAGCCTCATCTCTGAGTCGGGATAAACTGTTTGGCCTTTGGACAAGATTATTTCTGTTCAGAACACGATTGTTATCACTTAATTGAAAATAATTATCCAATGCAAATTGGCTTCAAGTTGGCAGCTGAGTTTAGACAGCACGTTTCCAAGCTGTCCTGAGGAGAGCTGAGCAAGAGGCTAAGACTGTCCACAGGGCTGAACAGGGAGAATACGGGGGAGGCAGATTTTCCCTTTGCAACACCTGCACCCCCCAAGGAAAATGGGGGGGCCTGCCTGGTGTTTTCATGAACCAGGGTCCTCCTGTTTGCCTTACCAAAGCAGCCACTCTGACAGTAGTGGGAGCATTGGTGCTGGAACCAGCTGCTCGAGAAAGCTCTGCTCAGGTGTGCCAGGGACATTGTTCACAAGCCTGTATCCCATCTGGCAGTGTCTGCTCCCAGGATTTCGTCACATGGAGGAAGCAGCTCTCCTGCTGCTGTTGGCTGGGAGAGCCGCAGTGTGGCTGGTGCCATAGAGGGGCTGGGGCACAGCTGGAATGTAGAAACCTCTGAAGAGTCCAGCAGGAACGGCCCCCCTGGAGCTCTGACCCAATCAGGCACCAAAGCCTCAACTAGGCTTGGTCCTCTTCCACTGGACCTGTTCTACCACACACAATCAACCTGTCACTCCAAACGTCACCTGTGTCTGCAGGTTCTCATCAGCGAACCGAGGAGAACCAGAGACCCCTGCTTGGTGTCTCTTTGTAATTTCCCACCCCCCCACACACCCCTCAGTGGGGCGAACCTTCCCCTTCTGGGGTCCCTGTGGCCACTCCTGCCTGCAGGCTCCGTCGGCTGTCTGGGGGCTTCCTACAGCTGCTGCACCTTTGGCGTTTTCTCCTCTTCCTCTTCCTTGTTTTCTGCCTGAACAGGTTTGGATTAGACAAGACCTTCCCAAAGGGACACAATGCCCACACCAGTGCACAAGTACACCAGAGAATACTGGGTTTCCACAACAGTTTTTCTATGATTTGACCAGTCTGGCAGGTTAATTAAAAAAAATCCCAATGTTTAAATGCAGTTTCATCAGGAGAAGTGTAAAACCTCTGTAAGAATCTCTGTCAGGACTTTTCAAACCCTGCAAAGCACAATTAGACACAGTCAAATATTGCCCCGGTTAAAGACTATTAATTTTCCTTACATTTGTCATGAATTAATTTTTTCCGCCTGTATCAACAGTGTTTCCTTTATAAATACAACTGGCTCCTTTACATTGAAAAATTAAATTTGCTCTGATAATGAACCAAGGTGCTAATAATCATTTTGCAATGCAAAAAAAGTGCAATTACTGGCTGCTGTGCCACGCAGTGCCATGGATGGTTGTCGCTGACCCTGCTCTGTCACTGTCACCCATGTTCCCATCCAGAAGGTGCAGCATGAGAGCCCTGGGTGCTCAGGTGGCAGTGTCCACCTGTTCAGGTGAACTGAACCTCAGGTTTGCTCAGTGTCCTTGAAGAGCTGCTCAGTGACACGTGGGGTGGAACAAGGTCTGTTGGTGAGAGTGAGCCCAACTTGAGGCACAGGGGTCTGTGTGATCACCGTGCACCACTAGGGCTGGGTATGGCATGGCCACAGACGCACACAGTTAAGTGACATTCCCAGCAGATTCTACAACAGTTGGACAGAGAGACTGACATTTCTGGTAGACTTCAGGGAAAGGAACGCTTCTAGGAGGAGCCAGCCCTGTGCTGTGTCACAAAGACACATCCAATTCCTCCCACAGGTGTGCCACAGACACAGACACCTCAAATCACAGTGCTCCTTTCTTCCTCAACCTCACTGTGTAGTGGCTGCAACAAATGATGGACCCAATACTCCCTTTTCCCCTCTTCACTCCTGGGACACCTGCCCCCATTACCCAACAAGACTCTGACCTTCTGATCCATCCATCTTGTCTCCTCTGCAGCACCAGGGCTGAGCTGTGGCCCTTTATTTATTCACGCAATGTAGGTTTCCTCATGCTGCTTCACCAGTGCACATCAACTGTGACCTCGAGACACCGTCCTCTCCTGGGATGAGCATGTTTTCCAGTCCCAGGCATCTCTGGAGTAAGGGCTGACAGTTCTTTAAAGCGGGGGGGAAGCAGGCGGGAGGAGTGACAGGCTGAAGTACATTGTGATTTAATAGGATAAAGCAGAGCTTGATGGAAGCTCAGCCGACCATTCTGGGCCCAGCATAGGACTGTAATGCAGAGCTGCCCTTTCACAGCACCTGACGTACTGATATTTGTGCTGCTGGAAAATCCATCACCCCTTTTTGCCATTTTTCTCATCCTCTATTCCTCACTGAATGCAAACATATCTCCTGCTGCATTATTCTTGCACTGAGCTCTGTAAGATCCATCAGCTGCCTGACAGAAGCCTTACTGGGAGTGCTGGGTGGCACTGGTTACCAGTGACAGCTGGCACTAGACACAACCTGCTTTGTCCCAAGCAGTGCCAGACAGAGCCCTGGGCGCCAGTTTCTGTCACACCTGATTTACCCATGTGCTTGCCTGTAGAACAAACCAGCCTCCTTTGTGTCCCTCTTTCCCAGCTAGCAGCATTATCCAGACTCCCTGGTTCTCCTCCAAATGCTCTGGTGGGTGCTCCACTGCAGATTCCTGCAAAGCCCGACACCAGTCAGTGCCAGGGCTGATGTTGTTACCTGCTGGGACCCAAATACACCTGTGGGTCATGCCCCAGGTTGGATGTCCAGCTTCAGGATCTCGTTTCTTTTCCCACAGCGGCAACAAATCCCGGCCTGTGCTGAAGGATGTTCCCTCACCCAGCTCCCATCTGCTTCCAAGTGTCACTGCATCGCCTTTTTCCCTTCCCATGGCTCAAAAAAACCTGCTTTCTCTGTCTTTTACTCACCGTCCTGCAACCGCAAGCAGCAGACATCTATCAGAGCAAAGGCTCTGCAGGGCTGGGTACCTGCAGGACTCACAGGGACATCCAGAGGCAGTTTTACCACAAACACATCATCTGGTGCTGGTAGTAGGTGCTGCCAGTGACAGGCAGGAGACACAATCTGCGGCCAGGCTTCAGTGGGTCTCACCCAAGTACCTGTGTAGGTCACCTGGCCTAAATTCCCTGTCACTACCTTCCCAAAGTAAGGCAGGTTCTGCCCACCAGCACCCAATGGGGTTTGAAAAACTCTGTATCAGTTGCCCAAGGTGAAATCTTCTTGGCTGAAGCCACTGAACATCAGAGAAAGAGCTCAGGACTCCTGGCTGATCTGACTCCTGCCATGCTGCTGAGGCACCTGCTCATCAGGGGAGGAATTAGGAAGAACTCTGACTTGCTCCACACCTGAGCACCCTCTGGGACTGCACATGGTGACATAAAGGCACCTCTTATGTGCAGGAAATTCACTCCCTTCAAGACAACTTAGTTGGACAGGTGATCAAACTGACCCATCAGAAAAGCTGGAGTTCATCTTGATACCTCACCTAAAAGGATCCTTCTCCCTGAATGCCAGGTTTGTGCTGGTTTGTCTAAAGGCCAATGGAACTTTTACTCAAATAGAACCCAGTATTGAAAACCAAAAAGAGACACAAAACACAGTCCCCAGGAAAAGAGTAATTTCCATGCTAAGGGCAAGCATTTTTGGGGATGGAATTAATTTTTTTTCATTAAGGTTAAAACCGATTTTTTTGTGGTATCTCATGAACTTTTCAATCAAGCAATCAATGAAGTTAAGCAAAAATCAATTTTTGTTGCCAAGTACACACTGAAGCAAAGCTGGGCATTATGTTCCCAAGTACTCTGCAGGTGTAGCTCTGCTCCAAACACCTCTGAGATGGGGTGACAGGATCACCAGAATGCCTGTGTTCTCACTGGAGACTTTGCCAAACAAAAACCTGATGAATTTGGGGAGTACCAGTATGGGATACCACTGGCAGAATGACAGTCCTGAATTTTAACTTAGGTGCCATTTCCCTTTCCAGGTACCCTTGAAGGGTACAAATAGTTTCTAATTTTAAAACAGAACTGCAGCATGAGGAGAGGACTTGCACCTCAGTGACACTGTGCTGTTAGTTACCACCAGCCGCTCAAAAAAGGAGTGGCTACAGTAGAGAGCAGGTCACAGAGCAGCAAGGTATAGTAATTTCCTTTTCAAAACAGTAGAGTATAAATACTATCCTTTTTTTCCTTTTCTCTTGCCTAAGGTGACAGTTTCAGCTCAGGAAAGAGAACACAACACTGCTTTCAATTATACTTGGAATGCAGGGAAATGAAGAACAAACCCACTTTTTTTCATATTCCTCATGTAAAGTTTTATTTGGCTTAGTCCTTTGATGAAGCATTTCATTCTTACAAACCTTAACACAACACGCTGAATTCCAGTGTACAAAAATAACTGTATTTGAAAAAAATTATTAAATTTTAGCACAGTATGACTGGAATCAAGTATGTTCTTCATACTCTGCTCTCTTTTCTCCAGAAACAGCTTCCACATCAAGGGGAACAAGGACGGATTTAGTATGAGATGTAAACTCTGTTCCATGCCCAGCTGCTCACTCTGCCCAGCTGGCAGGGGCAGGGATGGGGCTCGGGGGAGCCCCGAGAGCCGAGCACCGAGGGCAGTGGATTTGTGGTGCCACATGAGAGTGTGAGGCAGGAAACTGCTGCATCCCAGAGTGCAAAGCAGCGACTTGGCTGCCCCTTCCAGGAAGGAGGGAAAGTGCCAAGTTCCCCTCTGCGCTCTGGAGAGGAATGACGGCTGGGGGTATGTGCTTTACCCCCCACGTTCCTGCTCTCCATCCTGACCCCTCCTCATGCAAGTCTCCCTGGCGCCGGCTCCGAAGGCGCCGTGTTCGATGGCAGCAGATCCTGCTCTGACAGCAGAACCACATCTCACCAGTGAAGAAACAGACCCTGCCAAATCCAGCACGCCCCCCACAATCCCCAAGCAAAGAAAAGAAACATACAGCCTGTTCTGGAACCACCCCACGTGGGAGCACCGGGACCCACTGGCCACAGCAACAGTTCTCAGAGACAGAGTGGTCTGTGTCCGGCACGCTGGCTCAAGGATGGGCTCAAATTCATGTGCTAAGAGAGAGACAGAAATAAAGAGAAGGCAGAGCCAGAGCCAGCAAATACCAGTGCTACCTGCCCATCCCCCTGTTACCAGGATTTCTGTTTGGACTTCTTCCTCTTCTGTTTTATGAGGAATAGATTGTCCTTGCTGTCAGGACTAGCATCTTTCTGCTTTTTCCATTTCTTCTTCCTTTTGACACCTTCCAGAGGCTCCTGCACACACCCAGCCTTTCTGCCTGAGAACGCCTGAAAAATGGACTTGTGCCGAACCCTGCCACCCTTGCACAGCTGCTGCTTGCACCCCCGAGGGAAGTCTCCCTCTGGATCACAGCGGATTTCAACACCCCTCCTGTTCATCTTCTCTCGGGATTTCCCTGCCTGGGACACCTTCATCTTCTTGTACTGCTCGCCATCCCTGTTCAGTTTCCCGTGTTGTCCTTTCCAAGGTTTGCTCTTTTTCTTGTGGCTGTGCCCCTTGAGCTGTTCTTCCTGCCATGGTGTTTCGGGCTGTTCCGGCAGAAGGCCAGCTTCCTGCAGGTCTGGAAAACAGAGCCTATTAGTTCCAAACCTAAAAACCCCAAAACCTGGTGCCCAAGCCATCACAGCTCTCCTTAAGTATGTATGAATTGGACAAAAATTTATCTCTGACAGATATTTTCATGTCACCAGCCTATAATCTAAACAAATTACGATTTAATTCCCTTCCTGTTATTTTATGGCATTTTTAATGTCTGTGGATTTCTCATAATTAAAACTTGACAATACCCACCGAGAGACTTTGTCATAATCAATTTCCATGATAGACATGGATGAATAAAGTCACAAATCTTTTACTACTACCAGACTACCTCTTCAAATCCATGCACCTTTTCCTGATGCTTGAAAATAATTCCACAATGTTTCTAAAAAGCAGCAAATGGAGAACTGAAAGGTGGGAGGGATCTCCCAAACCACACTGTACCTGCCACCTTTCTTTTTAACCTATTTGCTCTCCTCTTGATATCGCATTCATCATCGTAGTAGTAGACGAAGGGAGAAGTGGGGAACATGCTCCCCTGCATCCGCTTCTCCGAGCACTCCTGCAAAACACATTTCAGGTCACCAGAGTCGGCTAAGTGTCAATTTTCCTGGAAGAGAAATGGGCCAGGTCCTGCAGGGGCTGGTCTGTACCTGCAGGGGGTGTGGCCAGCACTGACATTTTCATTACCAATCCGTAATCCCTCCTGTGCATGCCCAAATGCTGGAACTGTGTGAGCACACAGCAGGAGTCCTCTGTCTTTCTGCAGTTACCACACGTCTGTAGCCTCCCCCAGCAGACAAGAAGGAGCAGGTGAGGACAGGTAAACACCAGGTGAGTTGCTGACAGTGCTGTTGGACACAAGGACTGGGCTGTCCCACTGCCAGGCAGGACCCTGACACCCGCTCCGCTGCTTCCCACTGCTCCCACACACCCGGCCCCCTTGGAGACAAACAGTGCCATGGCAGAGCAGCCCTGGCACCTGGCTCATTTGGGGTGAAGCCATCTGCAGAGGGGTGGCAGGCCAAAAGGGGGTGAGAAGCAATGCCAAGGCAGCATCTCCCCTCAGCCTGACAGCAGCCAGGGTGGGCACTCCAACTATGTACCATGTTCTCACAGGGACAAACCAAAAGTAAATCCCGCTTCAGGATGGTGTGCAGGGGAGTGCAGGGAAGAGGAAGAGGAAAAGGAAGAGAGCCCTGAACAGTCAGCTGAGGTAAGAAAGGGGCTGGCTCCGACACCACGTGTGTGTCAGCCTATTCCCCAAACTCTTGGATCAGGCATGTGAATTTTTTCACTGGTGTACACACAGTTTTAGCCATGTCATGTAAGCCAGGCTGACTGGGATGCTTCCCACAGTTCTGCCTTTTTTCCAGGTACCATGTAACAAGGTGCTTTATTATCCTTGCAAACTGCTTGCTACCTGCTGTGCTTTGCTTCACCACCTTTCTCTTCTTGGATACTGCACAGATCATAGAAACGCAGAATCCCAGAAATGTTTGGGTTGGAAGGGACCAAAGCTCATCCAGTTCTACCCCTTGCCATGGGAAGGGACACTTTCCACTAAATCAAGTTGCTCCAAGCCCCATTCGACCTGGCCTTAAACACTTTGAGGGATGGGGCAGCCACAGACTCTCGGGGCAACCTGTGCCAGGGCCTCACCATCCTCACAGCCAAGAATTTCTTCCTAACATCCAGCCTAACTCCACTCTCTCCCAGTGTGAAGCCATGCTAGTGAGCTCTGTGCCTCACAATCTCCAAGAGCTGTCAGGAGCTTTTGCCCACCTGGTGTCTGCACCACAGGGCCAGCAGCTCTCCTGCATGTGCCATTGCTACCCCTCAGTGCCACTCGGGCACTCCCTGTCGCTGTGTGTCCTCCTGCCCGCTTCCCTCTCCCTTCCAGAGGCGCAGTGCACCAGAGATGCAATTTGGATGTATTTTGTATTTCCCAGCTTCTATTTGGCATGCGCTTGGCTGAAATTTAATGAAGAATCCCTTTTTTTGCAGGTTTTTTGCCTCTGTTTCTGGGAATGGTGTGCACATGGAAAGATCTGGTATCTCTGTCCTCTTGTGTTGCTATCAGCTCATCCCCTTTCACTCAGTCATTGCTCAAGCTGTTTCTGCTCTTTGTACACTAGTAAAAATACTTTGTCTTTCTGAACTTCGAGAGCCATAAAATGTCCTCGAGTCACTTCATTCCCTTGCTGATTTTATACAGTTTCTACCATTTCGTATGCAAGTAATTACCACCAGCTCCTCCCATATAATTTCTAATTATTTTTACAGCAGCCTTAAAAATTAAATAATTAATTTACAGCATCCCTAATAATTACTAATTAATTTTACAGCAGCCTTACTTGTATCCATGTACGGCTGTCTTCTTCCAGTGTAACTTTCTGACAGTTTAGTAAAATTAAAGTAACCTAAAGGCCCAAGCTTTTAACAAAACATATCGGGTAGTTGTAGGGGCTGACACACAAGAGCAGGTGGAAGGGAAGGGAGGAATTTGCTTGCAATTTGCTGGTTTTAAGCCACAGAAAACAATAAACTAAACCTATTCAGTTCCTGAATAGCATTCGTTTTCTGGAATACTTGCGGCTCCTGCCCTTATTCCATGAAAGAAAAACCTCAAATATTTGCTTTGTGTTGGCATTTGCAGGTACAGAGCTGAACTTCTCACAACAGGCACTGAAAAAGGTGATAAATATCATCAAAACAGCCTGGAAGATGCAGCACACCTCCCATTTTTACTGAAGCCACTTAAAGCTTATGACGTCTCCCTCACCAGGCTACACCTTACAGAAGGGTGATGCCAAACTTAATGTTGAATTAAACTAAGAAAAGACAAATGAGGATCATAACAAGCAGGCAGAACTGGAATGTTCCCAAAACAGCATTCAAATGGGTGGGCTGATTGAATGGTTGGGTGAAAAAACTGATGTGATGTTGAACGTGGCAGTGAGGCACTAATGGGAAAAAAGAAAGGAAAAAAAAGAAAGGAAAAAAAAAGCTGTATACAGCAACTGCCCGTTTTCCAATGTTTTCTCTCTCCCAGGCAGTCTCAAATCAATAAACCTGCCAAGGACAGATAGTAACTTTTCCTTTCCCTCCTATCTTTAAATTAGATGGGCGAGATCACTTCAAACATCAGCCTCCACCGACTGCAGCAGTGCTGCAACCACACACCTCTCGTGTGGCACCAGCTCAGCTCTTTCAGCTCTTTCTTCAAACCACACAGTGTAGCAGAGATGGATTTCCAGCCCAGGAATGTATTCCAAGATAGAGACTGCCAAGACTTACGTATCCGAAGTGTCCTTTGCGGGAGCAGTTGTAGCAGTACACGGACACAGAGCGCTCAGAGTGGGCACTGGCTGTTTTGATGGGCCCTGGCTTTGTCTGGAAGATGGAAATGGGCAAGCATTAAGCATGGTAGTATTCTGAATGATGAATTAAAAATAAATTAAAATTACATAAATATAATTTTATTATGCTTAGATCAATACATTCCTGCTTGCTGTTAGAATATTAAGTTGAAGAAGGAGCAAGTGGCTCCTGTTACTGTAATTTTGCAGAGTGAGGCTCAGCCTGAGTATCACAAATGTGGTGCAAAGAGGCATCCCCAGCACCTTTTCCACCTGGCCATGTTATTTCAGCTCTGAATGCAAGAAAATAAGGTGCTGATTTATCTCTTCCCGTCCTCCTTGTCCCTCTGTCCTCTCCTGCTCTCACGGATGCCCCACCATCCCCTGGGATGGTCAGATACAGTTGGAGAGGCATGATGCCACAGCCCATGGAGAGAATGGGGGAGTGATCCTGGGCCCCTTGGCACAGCCATGATGCCACAGCCAACAGTGAGAATGTGGAACAGGTCTCACACCCCACAGCCCAGACGTGATGCCACGGTCCACTGGCACAGGCAGGCACCTGGACCAACAGGGGATGCAGGAATTCTGGCCCAAAAGCATCAGGGTTGAAGAGTGCATTCTGCATTCTGTCCATTTCCTTCTCTCTGGGGCTAAAGGAGCATGGAAGAATGGCCCAGATTTCAAAGAAATTAGTAGTTCTTGGTAAAGCTTAGTAAAACCAATACATGAATGGCTTTTTTCTTTAAATCTGTATTGCCGCACTCTTCTGTTGTGGGAGCCATCATGTTCTCCTGCAGAACCTCCAGAAGAATGACAGCCGTGTTTGTAAAATAGGCAGGAACAAGAGAAACCTTCCAATGCCGTTCTTTATGAATCTGATCACACCTGCAAGGTCACCTTATTGTGACCTCCCCAGCCCTGGGTTTAAATGCGCGTCTCAGAGTCATGTTCCTCAGCTCATATCCACGTACCAGGAGGGGCTTGAAAAAAGGACTAAGAAGAGTGACACATCCAACAGTGATTTGTAACAAAAGGTGGGAGAACAGGGAAAGGGGAAAACCACCACTTATAAAGCAATTTCTGTATTTCTCATCCATGTCTCACAGTGAGACTTCTCCAGCTAACAGCAGTGTGTGACTCACTAAGCTGGCTTGGTATTTCAGGTATTCCTTTATCATTAATACATAGAACAGGTAAGGAAAAAAACCCACAACAACCAACAAACCAAAACGCAAACATTTGTGTAGCCCTTTGGGGAAGCATCTGTGGGTTTTGTTTATTGGACCAGTCATCGTTATTCTGGTTAGTTTTCAGCATGAGGAGCATTCCCAGAAATCACCTCTGCCTTGGACAGGGCTCCTGAAGGGCAGCAATAAACCCTGCAAGTGATGCCTTCTTCTGCCTTCCACACGTGTAGACTCTTACCCAATACTAAATCTGATTTTAAAGGCTGATGCCTGTTGGACACCACATGAGGATGTTGCCACAGAGCCCCAGAGGGTTCCTTCTGCACGTCCCTGCCTGCCAGGGAGCTCTGCCACAGCAATATGAGCACAACACAGCTGTCACACATCAGATCAGGACCACCACAGCACTACTCTGCTTTCTGCCAACTGGGCCTTAAAATGAACCACAATGACAGTTTGAAAATGACATGATCACACTATTTGGGCTTTGCAAAGTGCAGTGTGACAACACCATGCAGTTACAAAAACCAGGCATTATTCCAGAGACACAATCCTTTATATCCCAAGATGTCACCTGCTAAAACTGAAGAGTCTGATGCCT